>NW_006262339.1:17082039-17094934 GCF_000493195.1 Citrus x clementina | reverse complement strand
AAAAAGAAAAAAAATAATAGGTGAAATCCACCTTGTAATTTCCAAAAGATTTCTACTTTTCCTTAAACATATATTTTGTTTTTTCCTATTTTCCTTCATTTGTTAGCCATGTCCTTAGCCTACGTTACATCCTAATAAAAGTCTTTCCTGATTTTAGGGAGCTATAGTCTGAAGTAGAAGCTAGTTATATGGGCTAAAAAGATGTAGTGGTGCATAAAAAAAAGAAGAAAAAATAAATAAATTGGGTTGACTAGCATTTTTGTTTGACTTAAGATCATGTTATTTCTAAGCTGTGGGCATATTTCTTTCATTTTGGTGAGAGTGTGTGATATCATTTCTTTATTATTTTCTCTCAAATTTAGCATTCACTGAAGTGACTATTTTTATTGGGTTTAATTTCCTTGTAAGAGTGTCACTACTTCTAGTGAGATTTTGGGATTTGACATGTCATTTTTTAAAGTAGTTGTGACAAAGTCTACTGGGCTGATTTATGTGGATAGTTGATGTGGGTGTGAAGTTTCTGTGGACTGGAGATAATGCTTATATTTTTATTTGATTACTATCATTAGTCTGATAAAATAAACACGAGTGTTTAAAAAAAATCATTTTGGGTTTGAATTTTGTTTTCGCTTTATTTGCTAGGGACTAGCAATAAGCTGGTTGAGGGGTGTGTTGCGTGTTAGAAAATGTATATTTATAAAGGAGAAAATCGTCATTTTACATTTCAAGTCTTACTAACATCCTTACTTTTATGTATTTAAGCTTTTTGTGATTTAGGGGCGTCATGGTCATTTCACAATGAACGAGAGATCAGACAGCAAACTAAACATCACTTTTGAACTCAGGACAGTCGAAAACCTTAGGAGGACCATAAAAGGAAAAATGACACTGTTCACATGTGTGATACTATTTACATGTACAGTACTATCAACGTTACTATTCATGATACTATTCATATAAACGGATCGATGACATGGCATTGACCGATGAGGTGTCACGATTCTATTGGACTAAAATTCTTATGTACTGTTGATTTGTGATGTGGCAGCATATCAGTGGACCAAAAATTGTGCGTACGGTACATGCATATACACAGGATAACTTACAACCAAACCACGTTACTGTTCAAACCATGTGGTCAAACCGCGTACTATTGACTGATGACGTGGCGCAATCCTAAGCGTCCGAAATGTTCTTAATCTGATGGCCATGATTTACTTAATGTATCTATTAAAAGGGGCTCTCCCCCCTAATTTGGTATCCCTGAATTCATTTTTTAGTTCAATTTTCTGTAATTCCTTCTCCATCTTGTATTTTCTATGTATTTTAATAAATTTCCATTTTGCCCCTAGTTCAATTATGAGTAGCTAATTTTCTTTTAAGCTTGGGGTGAAGGTGAAGTCTCAACATGTGCCATGGGCTTTATTTGGTAAATTTATTTTCTCTTCCCTTCAAATTTTTGTGGATGTTTTGACTTTTTGTCTATAAATAGTAATAATCTGCTCTAGATACCACCCTGGTTTCACCGGCTCCCTAGTACAAGGTTATTATTATTTGGCATGATAAGCCCTTAGCACCATATTGATTAGAGTGTGGTTTGTGAGGTGTGGATTCCCCCCTCATGATTTAATTGGCACTAATAAGGAATATTTAGCCCATGGTGCATGTTGATGCAGATCCAGATACCCAAGCACTTCATTTCAATATGTTTGTCTTCAATTTATTCTCGCCATTTTAATCCAAATTTTAGGATAGTCCAAATCATTTTCACCACAAATCCAACTACCAACATAGAAAATTAATTCTACGCATAATTAAAATCCACCTCCTCCTGGGATCGACACTCGTCACCATTGATCTATTCTATAACAGATTCGTGCGCTTGCGAGTTCAATAAAATTTGCACAACAAGTTTTTGGCGCCGTTACCAGGGAGGTAAGTTATTTTAATTCGTAGAATTAAATTTTGTAAATAATTTCTTTTAATTGTTTTCTTGTAATTTTTTTTAAAAAAAAGTGAATATGCATTTAGAGGTAAGAATTTCTTTTCTTTTTCTCTTCTTTAAAATTCTGTAATTTAATTTTCAAGTTAATTTTTTTTCTTTGTAATTTTTTTGTTTGTCTTATTAATTTATTTCACGAATTATTTTTTAGTGTGTTTTTATAGAAAGTTTGTAACAGCGTGATAAGGTTAGTATCATAATTTCTCCTTATTTATTTTTAATTGTTTTGTGTTCTTTGCATGCATAGTCGAATGCCATTATTACCTAATCTTGAGCCTATAGACCTTGAACTTGAAAAAAACACTTCGCACACACAAACACATTGTAATTAAAGATAAAACTGAAATGGATTTGCAACAACAACCACCACCACAGGAGAGGTCATTTAAGGACTACTTCAGTCCCTTAGCTAATTTGAGCACATCATGTATAAGATACTCAAATGTAGCTGTTACGAGTTTTGAACTAAAACCTAGTGTGCTAAATTGTCTCCCAACATTCTATGGCCTAGAAAATGAGGACCCATATAATCATCTGAATAATTTTCATGCCGTTTGTCAAACTTTTAAATATGATAATTTTTCAGACGATGATGTTAAACTTTGACTATTCCCATTTTCTTTAAAGGATAGAGCTCGTTCATGGCTCAATACATTGCCTGCTATTAGCATTATATCATGGGAATAAATGGTACGAAATTTTTGAATAAATATTTCCCAGTGCATAAAACCAATGCTATTCGTAGGGAAATTTCAGAGTTTACCAAGAGAGAAGACGAGCAGTTTTTTGAAACATGGGAGTGATTCAATGGGCTACTTTTGAAGTGTCTACATCATGGGTACGAAAAATAGTACCAATGCCAATACCTTTGGAGGGATTATTGCCACATGTCCAAGAATGACTAATGGCAATAAGTGGAGGAGAGCTAATGTCAAAAAGTGCATCAGAGATCTAGGAATTCTTCCAGCGACAAGTAGATAATTCCCAACAACGGAGTCGATCACTCAGGAATACTAAAAGAATTAAGGGAGTAAATGAGGTTCACATTGGCGAGTCAAGTTCAGGAATTAAAGAAGTCAAAGAGATGGTTGAAGGTCTTTCTCGACAAATAACATCGTTAACGACTGCTAAATCAACAAAACCACATGACAATGACTCATACTTAGATCAAGCCAATGCCATAGGTGTAATGAGAAAACCATCTAATTACAACCCATACTCCAACACATATAACCCTGAATGGAGAGACCACTCCAATTTTTCATGGTCTCAAGGATTCCAACAAAATGGACCAACAGCTCCAGTTCCACCAATGAAACCAATTCCTCAAGTTCTTCAAGCCTCTCAGCCACCATTTAGACCACACAATCAGAACCAGAACTACTCTCAACCCAGACCATGGGAGGATGCATTCCAAAATTTCAGGAATGTTACTCACTCCACGATTGAGCAATATAACTACACCATTGATGAAATACAAAATGAGATGAGAGCAGGCTTCAACTCACAAGCCCAATCAGTTTCAAACCTCGAGAAGCTGGTGGGACAACTCGCTTCTTCAGTTCAAACCTTGGCAATGACTATTGGGAAAGGTAAATTTCCAAGTCAACTAGTGCCAAATCCTAAAGGAGTGCATGAAGTAAGTACCAGTTCACCACAGCAGCATGGAGAGGTCAAAGCTGTCATGACCTTGCGAAAAGAAAAAGACGTCGACAACAAAATGGAGATGCCAGTGATAAAACAAAATAAAATTATACCTGTGAATGTTGAGAACTCACCATCGGATGAGAAGAAGAAACCAACCCACGAGAATATGTTCCCAAAGCTCCATTTCCTCAGAGGTTAGCTAAAAGAACGAAAGGAAAATCCACAGGTGAGATTTTTGAAATCTTCAAACAGGTAAGTGTTAACATCCCTTTACTTAATGCTATAAAACAAGTTCCATCTTATGCCAAGTTTCTTAACGACCTTTGTAGTAAAAAGAGAAACATTCACGTTCAAAAGAAGGCCTTTTTAACAGAAAACATTAGTTCTATACCGCAACACAAAATTCCTCTAAAATGCTAAGACCCAGGCTCCCTCACTATCTCATGTAGCATAGGGAACCACACAATTGAGAATGCTTTGTTGGATTTAGGAGCTAGTTTAAATCTATTGCCTTATTTAGGATTTGTGAAACTTGGATTGGGAGAATTACACCCAACTCTAGTAGTGTTACAGCTTGCAGATCGGTCCATGAAAATACCTCGTGGTATTGTGGAGGATGTGCTTATCTAGGTAGACAAATTTTATTTTCCTGTTGATTTTATTGTAATTGACACTCAACTAATCCAGGATTCAAGGAAACACATCCCCATTATCCTAGGCCGACCTTTCTTGGCAACTGCGGATGCTCACATTCAATGTAGGACTGAAAATATGCAGTTGTCTTTTGGCAACATGACTATGGAACTAAACATTTTCAATATTGTCAAACAACCTTGCAATGCAGATGATGGAATTATTGATGTGGATTTAATAGAAGCATTAATTGATGATACTTTTCTTTCAAACCTTAGTGATGATCCTTTACAAACATATTTAACACACTTTGGTTTTGATTTTGATATTGACAGATCGGTCGATGAGGTCAACGCCCTACTTGACTAAGCACCATCCATGGACACTAATAAATGGAAGTCAAGAGTTGAACAACTAGTACCATCAGATAAGAAACTCATCCCATCATCAGAATCACCATCGAAACTCGAGCTCAAACCATTACCCAACACTTTGGAATATGCATTTTTTGGGAGAAGAAAGTACTCTGCCGGTAATTATCTCAGCATCCCTAAATGACGAACAAAAGGGTAAGTTGTTGGATGTTTTAAAAGAGCACAAAGGAGCATTAGAATGGACCATAGCCGATATAAAATGTATAAACCCAGTAGACTGTATACATTACATTCACCTTGATGAAAATGCTAAACCTACTAGGGAAATGCAACGTCGGTTAAATCCTAATATAAAAGAAGTTGTTAGAACTGAAGTCCTTAAGTTATTAGATGCAGGTATCATTTACCCAATTTCTGATAGTTCATGGGTTAGTCCTGTACAAGTTGTCCCCAAAAAGTTAGGAGTCAAAGTAGTTACCAATGCTGATAATGAATTGATACCCATTAGAGTGACTACAGGATTGCTTGTATGCATTGATTATAGAAAGTTGAATTATGTCACACATAAAGACCATTTTTCTTTACGATTTATCGATTAAATGCTTGATAGATTAGCAGGCCATGAATTTTATTACTTTGTATATGGCTACTCAAGATATAATCAGATTCTCATAGCACCAAAAGATCAAGAGAAAACTATTTTCACTTACCCTTTTGGCACTTTTGCATATAGGAGAATGTCATTTAGATTATGTAATGCGCCTGCTACATTTCAACGATACATGTTGAGCATTTTTTCTAATATGGTTAAACGATTCCTTGAAGTCTTTATGGATGACTTTTCTGTTTTTAGTGACACATTTGATCAATATTTACATCATCTAACACTAGCTCTACAGAGATGTATGGAGAATAACTTAGTTTTAAATTGGGAGAAGTGTCATTTTATGGTAAAACAAGGTATTGTTCTCGGTCAAATCATTTCGAGCAAAGGTATTGAGGTTGATCCTTCCTTGGGCATGCTGGGTTTTATAGACATTTCATTAAAGATTTTAGCAACGTTTCTAGACCCTTATGCAATCTACTTGCTAAGGATGTACCTTTTGTCTTTGATGATTCATGTCTTGTGGCATTTGAAAAATTAAAGCAGTTGTTGACATCATCCCCCATCATTCAGCTCCCAAACTGGAACTTATCATTTGAGCTTATGTGTGATGCATCTGATTATGCAATAGGAGCAGTATTAGGATAAAGAGTTGATTGAATTCCCCATGTTATTTACTATGCTAATATGACATTGAATGATGCACAGTTGAACTATTCAACTACTGAAAAAGAAATGCTAGCAATAGTGTTTGCATTAGAGAAATTTCGATCTTATCTAATTGGTTGTAAAATAATTGTATTCACAGATTATGCTGCTCTTAAATATCTTCTCACAAAGAAAGAGCAAAAGCTAGGCTAATTTATTGGGTGTTACTTTTGCAGGAATTTGATTTGGAATTCAAAGATAAGAAAGGCACAGAAAATATTGTGGCAGACCATCTCTCTCGTCTCCATTTTGACACAATTACAGAACCATTAACATTGAATGAGTCATTTCCAGATGAACAATTGATGAGTGTGGAAGTATTACCATAGTATGCTGATATCGTTAATTATCTTATTGCAGGTCAACTTCCAGAGCATTGGACCAAGTAGGACAAAGCCAATTTTTTTACCGAAATAAAGAATTTCTTTTGGTATAATCCTTATCTGTTCAAGTATTGTGCAGATCAAATTATTTGACGATATGTCCCAAAGAATGAAATTCAGAATATTCTGTCATTATGCCATGAACAAACTTGTGGAGGCCATTTCAGTGCTAAGAAAACAGCTACTAAAGTTTTACAATGTGGTTTCTATTGGCCAACTATATTTCAAGAAGCTTACACTTTTTGTTCTTCATGTGAGAGGTGTCAACGAATGGGTAGCATTACACGAAGGAATATGATGCCACTAAATCTAATTTTAGTGGTTGAGATTTTTTATGTATGGGGCATCGACTTCATGGGACATTTTCCCTCCTTTTTTGGCCATCAATACATATTGGTTGCTGTTGACTACGTATCAAAATAGATAGAAGCAATTCCATGTAGAACCAATGATCACAAGGTGGTGATAGGGTTTTTGAAAAGTAACATTGTTTCACACTTTGGATTCCCTCGAGCAATAATCAGTGATGGTGGTGCC
This sequence comes from Citrus x clementina, assembly GCF_000493195.1. Classification (NCBI taxonomy): domain Eukaryota; kingdom Viridiplantae; phylum Streptophyta; class Magnoliopsida; order Sapindales; family Rutaceae; genus Citrus; species Citrus x clementina. The sequence goes on along the minus strand of NW_006262339.1, from coordinate 17,088,046 downwards.
CACTTTTGTAAAAAAGCATTCAAAGCTCTTTTGACAAAGTATTCCATCACTCACAAAGTGGCGACCCCATATTATCCGCAAACCAGTGGCCAAGTTGAGATCTCCAATCGAGAAATAAGCACATATTAGAAAAAACAGTGAGACCGGACAAAAAAGATTGGTCATTAAGACTCGATAATTCATTATGGGCATATAGAACGACTTTCAAGACCCCGATTGGAATGTCACCCTACAGGCTAGTGTATGGAAAAGCTTGCCACGTACCTGTGGAACTCGAGCATCGTGTGTACTTAGCCATCAAGAAATTCAACTTTGACATGTTGTAAGCTAGCCCAGAAAGAAGATTACAGCCGGCAGAACTTGAAGAAATTCGCAATGATGCATACAAAAATGCCAAGATTTACAAGCAGCGAATGAAAGTCTTTCATTACAAGCAAATTATGAGAAAATCTTTCACTCCAGGTCAGAAAGTGCTTTTATTCAATTCTCGCTTGCACCTATTCCCAGGTAAGTTACGCCCTCGATGGTCTGGCCCTTTTTATTGTTCACACTGTTTTTCCATATGGGGCAATTGCAATTAAGGACCCAAAGAATGGTGTCATGTTTAAAGTTAATGGTCAAAGATTAAAGCAATATTTAGAGTACCAACCACATTGAGAGGATACTGAAATAAATTTGAGTGACCCACCAGATTTGAATTGAGATTTCTCTTTCTTTTTGGTGATTTGATTTTTTGCTTTCTTTTTACTATTCTTTTGCTAATTGAAATTATTTTTACATAAGTGTGTTTGTTTAACCATTTAACAGTTCCTCTTGGAAATTCTTAGACCACTTCAACGTGTAAAATCTCATCTCAAAAGGCAGATTTGATTTTGTAAAACACATCATATTTGGGCTCTGCAACCACTCGAGTTAGTATCTCATGTTGAGGATTTAGAAAGCCAACTCAGAGATATTGAGAGAGGTGTCTATAACATCCAGTTGGGGCTTGAGGTAAATTCAATAAGAGGACGATTGTAATTTTCTTTATGTGTTTTAGTTTGTTTTTCTTTATATGTGTGCTTTAGTTTGTTACCCTGGTGAAGTGGCAGATAACTGTATTATGTGACAATCAAGTCGGTTATTTCAGTTTCTTATAATAACTGATATTTTGAGGCGAAGGTATGGATAGAAACGAGATTTTAGTAATGCTTCACAATCGATTCCCTTCACTTCCTCAGAATGCCCTCCTTACAATCCATAAAGCTCGGTCCGAACGCATGCGATTTCTTATGAGGAATAACATACCTACTGACATTCGTTGGTTAATCGAGGCCAAAGTACGGTTGGCAGGTGAGTTGCCTCCAAAATTTATTGCATACATGCCTGGTTATGGTAAAGGAAATTATGCAAGAAAATGACGAGCTCGAAGAATTTCTGTTGCTTGTCATAAGTGTGCCAGAATGAGAGCGATAAAAAACAATGTTCTTTAGGAATGATGTCTGATAACAGGGAAGATAAGATTCAATTCATTAGGGATGGGTTGAATAAGGAGTCATTAGATGATATCATTTTGTCTCTTGAAACGCATCCCAGTGGATATATACAAGAAACGATTCTCTGGTTATGGCCTTTATTCCAGAAAGAGCATGCACGATATAGTCTAGGGAATCTGACTATAAACGACTCTATTTGCCAGTTTATAAGAAAACTGGATGGGAAGCCTATCCTCGACCCATAGAGGGTGTTCAAGTCATTTCTGAACGTAAAACCAGAGGAAGATGTGAGCCACAATCACAACTACCTATAAATATCATTTTACTTTACTATTGTTTTATCATTTGCATTATTGTCTTTAATAATTTTATTTTATCATTGTTTCTTTTTCTTTTTACTATTTCCTTTTTAACTCGCGAGCCATATGCTTTACGCGTTAATTGACACTGACATGCTACCTCATACACAGCTGTGACCTACTGTCACCAAGATTCTTAAAAATGACTTTTTATTAAGCACTCACAAATTATTTTTGAGAAGTATCCCAATGGCAACTACTCCCAATAAACAATTCAAGAACATTTGTGTACTTTCTGGATTTAACTATGACAAACATAAAGAGTTCGTTGAAGCAGCCATAGATCTTGGTCGAAGTATAGCAGAGAGAAAATTACACTTGGTGTATGGAGGAGGTAATTGAGGATTATCAAAATTTGTCTCAAAAACTGTTTTTTTCAGAGGAAGCCAAGTGTTAGGCATCATCCCAAAAGCCCTAAAACCTTTGGGCAGTTTGTCTGACTCACCAACTGGAGAAGAGTTAGTCGTCTCATGTATGCAAGAAAGAATAACTGAAATGCTTAATCATGCTGATGCTTTTATTTTCCTACAAAGAGATCTTGCAACTCTAGAGGCACTTATCACATTAGCATCTTGGGCCCATCTGCACATTCACCAGAAACCCATCAGTTTATTAAATGTCAATAACTTTTTATTTGTGCTCACACTGCTAAGGAGCTACTTGATATATTACAAGCTTATAGACCAAAGCCAGACCCCAGGACCTTGGTGTTGGAGTATCCAAATAATGATGGTAACAGTAGCCACAGTAAGAAGTACAAATTAGATTTAACTCTCCGCTTGTAAATATTTTTTTCTGTGTTGCACCACCCAGGTGATGTCTTTTAAACTCTACTTCTTTCCTTTAAAACATTGAGGACAATGTTTCGTTCTAGTTGGGGGGAGGGAATAGTTGACAGTTATGGAATCTTGGTTAAGTTTTTACTGATTTTTTGTTGTAGAGACTAACCATGGCTAACATTTTGTGTTGAAGATGGCTGAATATAGAGTGTAGTTACTCTAGAAACGCATCTTTTTCGTTTAAAAAAAACAAAAAAAAAATTCAGACATTTTCTTTTTCTTTATTAAGCTTTAACAATTTTTTTAAAATTCTTCTTTTTAATTTCTCCTTTATAAATATACACTTTCAAATTTTTGAGTCAAAGATGGTTGAATATGGAGTGTAGTGCCTCTATAAACCCATCTTCTTAGTTAAAAAAAAATTATTTACTTTTTCTATCATTTTAAGTGTAACTTTTCTAATTAGCTTTTCTGCATCATTTTTCACCTTTCTGCATGCATATTTTCTTTTCATGTTTAGAATAGATTGGGGGGTAGACTGTCGTTTTAAAATAAAAAATTGTGTGATTTTTTTTTATATTGGATGACATGATGACTTTCAAATTTTAGTATTTGTACTATCTTTGGTCTTAAGTGATGTTATGCTATGTTTTTTATTCTATATGTTGATATCGGAGACAAATATGAGTTACTTGAAGGAATGCACATGTCATAACAAATACCAAGTGAGTTTTTGAGCCTGTCATTTTTCTTGGAGAGTAACCCATTTTGCCCATTCTTCAACAACTTAGTAGTTTATTATTTTATATACGATCTCTAGATTTCGTTTGAGTCAACCCTCTAAAAAGAAAAACAATTTGTAAGGTAAAAAAAAAGAAAAAAAATTTGTGTTGCTACATCTTGAGGTCCATCTAACTAGTAGATATGGAATATTATTTAAAGCCCTAAAAGACGATGAAAAGACCATCTTTGACCCGTTTGAGCCTTTCTAGCCATCCCTTTTGTGAAAAATCCATAGTTAACCCTTTTGAGCCTTAAAAAAAAACTTTTCTTTGTCAAACTTATCATCTTGACCCATTCCGATTTGGAGTATTACCCGATATCTTACAAGTTCCATCACTTATTTATGTTTGAGAAAAATGTAAATAATTATTTTGTTTAGTGAAGTTGTGCCAAACAAAAGAAAAAAAAATTGTTGTTTAAAAAAAAAAAAGAAAAAAAACAATGATAGGCGAAATCCACCTTGTAATTTCCAAAAGATCTCTACTTTTTCTCAAACATATATTTTATTTTTTCCTATTTTTCTTTTTTTGTTAGCCATGTCCTTAGCCTACGTTACGTCCTAATAAAAGTCCTTCTTGATTTTAGGGATCTATAATCTGAAGTAGAAGCTAGTTTTATGGGCTAAAAAGATGTAGTGATGCATAAAAAAAATAAAAATAAAATAAAAATAAAAAGTAAAAAAAATGAATACATTGGGTTGACTAGCATTTTGACTTCAGATCATGTTATTTCTACGCTGTGGGCAAGTTTCTTTCATCCTGGTAAGAGCGTGTGATATTACTTCTATATTATTTTCTCTCAAATTTAGCATTCATTGGAGTGACTATTTTTATTGGGTTTAATTTTCTTGTGAGAGTGTCACTACTTGCAGTGAGATTTTGGGGTTTGACATGTCATTCTTTAAAATAGTTGTGACAAACTCTACTAGGTTGAGTCATGTGGATGGTTGATGTGGGTGTGATGTTTCTTTAGACTGGGGATAATGCTTATACTTTTATTTGTTTGCTATCATTAGTCTGATTGAATAAACAATAGTGTTTTTAAGAAAAGAAAAAAGCATTTTGGGTTTGAATTTTGTTTTCGCTTTATTTGCTAGGGACTAGCAATAAGCAGGTTGGGGGGGGTGTTCAGTGTTAGAAAATGTATATTTATAAAGGAGAAAATCGTCATTTTACATTTCAAGTCTTACTAACATCCTAACTTTTATGTATTTAAGATTCTTGTGATTTAATTAGGTGTGTTTTATTTTAATTAAGTATTTTATGTATTTTAGGGGCATCATGGTCATTTCACAATGGACGAGAGATTAGACAGCAAAACAGACATCACTTTTGAAAGCAAGACAGTCGAAAACCTTAGGAGGAGCATAAAAGGAAAAATGACACTGTTCACATGTACAATACTATTCACATGTACGATATTGTCAACGTTACTGTTCATGATACTATTCACATAGATGGATCGATGATGTGGCATTGACCATGATGTGGCATTGACTGATGAGGTGTCACAATTCTATTGGACTAAAATTCTTATGTACTGTTGATCGGTGACGTGGCAGCATATCAGTGGACCAAAAATTATGCGTACGGTACTTGTATATACACAGGATAACTTACAACCAAACCGCGTTACTGTTCAAATCGCGTCACTGTTCAAACCATGTGGTCAAACTGTGCACTGTTGACTGTTGACTGATGACGTGGCGCAATCCTAAGCATCCAAAATGTTCTTTATCCGATGGCCATGATTTACTCAATGTATCTATAAAAAGGGGCTCTCCCCCCTAATTTGGTATCCCTGAATTCATTTTTTAGTTCAATTTTTTGTAATTCCTTCTCCATTTTGTATTTTCTACGTATTTTAATAAATTTCCATTTTGCCCCTAGTTCAATTATGAGTAGCTAATTTTCTTTTAAGCTTGGGTTGAAGGTGAAGTTTCAACATATGCCATGGGCTTTATTTGGTAAATTTATTTTCTCTTCCCTTCTAATTTTTGTGGATGTTTTGACTTTTCGTCGACAAATAGTAATAATCTTGTCTAAATACCGCCCTGGTTTCACCGACTCCCTAGTACAAGGTTATTATTATTTGACACGATAAGCCCTTAGCAACATATTGATTAGAGTGTGGTTCATGAGGTGTGGATTCCCCCTTCATGATTTAATTGGCACTAATAAAGAATATTTAGCCCATGGTGCATGTTGATGCATATCCAGATACCCAAGCGCTTCATTTAAATAGATTTCTCTTCAATTTATTCTCGCCATTTTAATTCAAATTTTCGGATAGTCCAAATCATTTTTCACCACAAATCCAACCACCCACATAGAAAATTAATTCTACGCATAATTAAAATCCACCTCCTCGTGGGATTGACACTCGTCACCATTGATCTATTCTATAATAGATTCGTGCGCTTCTGAGTTCATAAAATTTGCACAACAACAAGTTCAGAAGAATAACAATCTTAATCGAAACAAAAGTTCATTCTCTCTTATTCTACTAACAAAGTAATAAATTTCTAGTCCAAAGATAGCGCACTCTCATAAGTTACTCATCTCCAAATGTATGACAGGATGCGCTGTCACTTGGTAAGTAAAACATTGCC
>NW_006262339.1:17034251-17081687 GCF_000493195.1 Citrus x clementina | reverse complement strand
AAAAGGGGGATTCATGGGGTAAATGGAAATTCAGAGGGGGATTTATCACGAAAGAGGGGTAATATATCGTTGGTCACAATAGAGGAAGGTTAGCTACATGTCACATAGTGTCACCTATACTTCCAATGACCCTGCTAAGAACATAATCAGAACCAGAATATTGTGTGCACAATAAAAATAGAAATCCACTGGTGGTGCTAAACATCTATATATATATATATATATATATATATATATCGTAAAATACGATCAAGATTATAATAGCTACAGAAAATAGCCGCAGACAATGAGCCAAAATATTTAAATTCATCTTTCATATATATAAAAACCTGGACATCACACTTTGTACTATGTGTGGTACTTCGTGACTTTAATGTATGTTATTAAAGAAGCCATCCCACTTTAATGGCCTTAGTCTAGTTGACATACATAATTAAATCCACAAAGCTTGTGAATCTTATATCTTCCATAGTTTTTTATTTTTTAATTTGCTTGAACTAGAAAGAACTAGATTGTTTTGCGTATGATTGAGTTTTGTTTATGCTAGTTTTCTAGTAGGTAGCTCATTAATTCTTAAACTGAAATGTTGAAAGGATTATTAGTAAATATTGTCGAGAATTTAGATTCGTTTGTTGTGTGGTTTTTAATGATGTTTTATCAAAGTGGGGCTTTTGTGATGTTGTCTGGTCTTTTATGCTACACATTTGGTCCACCAGTTAAAAAGTGCTTCACTTTAGATAAGGTAGTGCCATTAATGATTTTGTTCAAGACAACCGAATTGGATTACTTTAGAATTTCTTAATCAGGTATTTGAATAAATGTTTAGATATCTGTCTTTTGCTTGAACTCTATGAATTTTTATTTGATGTTTAATTATAATTTCTTGATGTTTTTATGTGTTTCATTGAGTTATAATCTTTCTAATACCTTGCTTTCTTCTATTTTAGAGCTAGTTTTAAGATGGATACCCCTATTGCATCTAACAAAATATGAGTGTTGTTACAAATACTTTATTTGTGAATATGGTTTTGTAATTTTTATGTGTTGGCTTGCGGTAAAATTACTAATGTTAAAATATAGCGGAGATAGAGTTCTTAAGAAAATGTGTTGATTACATTTATTGGCAATATAGTAACAAGTGATGAACTTTTTTCTCCTTTTATTAAATTAGGCAATTAAATTGTCAATTTTGTTTTCTTTTAGCTTTTGTGTTCTTTTTTTCTTTGGGGCTACGATAGATATTTTCATTGGATAGTTCAACTTATAAAAAAATAGCTATGCACAATTATTAGACTGTAAACTATTATTAAGGTATGCATGTTCGTTCATAGTTAAACTAATTATTGCTCTAATTCTTTTCTTGAACATGAATAATATGTGGAGTTACGGGACTAGTATTCTAAGGCCAACAATTGAGGGCATGGCAAAAGAATGGAGAGGTTGTTTAGGATATGTTGTGCAATTTTGGGTTGATGTTCCTTGAATACCTCAATGATATGGGTTGTATGGTTAAATGGATATCCAGGTTTTATTAATTGGATTCTTCAATTTTTTGTATCATATTTTGTATTTATTTTAGATTTTAAATTTATTCTAATAATAAATTTGCAGAATTTGAGAATTCTAATAATAATAATAATTCAACACAAATAATAATAACAATACAATTCAAAAAATAATGCTTTTAAGTAATTTTAATATTCAGATAATACCAATTTACAGCCAAAAATTTTAAAAATGCCAAAAATTAAATAATTTTAATTTCTCATTAAAATATTGTGTGACAGATATGTGACTGTGAAAAATCATCATGAATTCATGACGGAAAATATTCTGTCATGAATTAATGACAGTGACATAAATCACAGATAAGTTGTCTGTCATACAACCCCTTTTATGACAGTTATTTACTGTCATCTATTGCCTATTTTCTTGTAGTGTGGAGCTATCAACTCAATTCCAAGATCAACAAACCACCAATAATGATTTAATTTTGATAAAAAGCCACCTATCAACACTTGGTAAGTTTATAATAAGTTGGTGGCAATCACTAAGATGGAGTCTCATATTGTGTAAGGTTTCAAGAGGTTGTAATCTCTTGAGCCTAGCAAATTACTCGATATTTGAGCGTGGCTCCATGGATGTAGTGAATAACGTAAAAATCTTCTTGTGTGCTTTACTTTTACGCATTTTATTTTTACTCATTATTTGTTTAATTAAATTTTCATTAAACTTGGTACGCCTACTAAAATTGGATATCACAATGCTTCTCTAATTTCATCACTTTAAAAGTTTCTATCTTACTAGGAATACATCTTTGTATTGGCTTTTGAATTAAGGATTTTCTAATTTCTATGGCCAAGTTTTGCATCTGCTTTTGATTTAGATGTTCCAACTATAAAAGCCTAGTATATTAAAAAAGAAAAAACTATGAAAGCCTAAGAATCTAATTATCTCGTTTAGAGTATTGATATTTGATTATCTCATTTTACCTCACCAAACACTATTAATGATTCCAATTTTATCTTGTACAAAAATACTAAAAAGTACATAAGATTTTTCTCTTTAGACTCTATCATTTTGCAAACTTATATATATTATAAATTTCATGTGATCAAACAACTAAACTTTTTCAAAAGAAAAAAATAACAATTTTATTCTTCTAGAAACAATTTGATCAAATCTCTTCATTGGCAGCAAACAAAATCAATTCCATATCCAAAACCAAATAAATGAGCAAGTTTAGAAAGGTCTATCCATCGCTTGGATTGCTAAAATCATTCCCTTGATAGCTTTTAACATGAGAAAGAACATTATGGAGATTGACCAATTAGCAAATGCAAAAGATTAAAATTACTAAAAGTGAGCAATTAAGCTTTTTCAACAAGTGATTTTTGCTTTCTCAGATTGCTGAAACAAATAACGTGAAATTGAGGATTTTTTCCTTTTTTGTCGAGGCATTTTTATTGCAACTAACAAAATGTTAGGGCTTTTATTATTACATCAGTGCGTCAATAATATTGTTATTTATTTATTCCTTGCATTAGGGATTTGTCTAGTCATAGGTACTTAGAGATTACTACGTATATTGGTAGGAATATAGCAATTACATTTAATATGTGGAATGGGGTGAAATCCAATGATCCTCTTTTAAAAAAGGAAAAAACATATGTTGGGAAATTGAAACCTTAAATTGAACGTGGGTCTCAAAGTTTCACTATGAGGCTGGCATCATCACTGTTGATTGTGTGCATAATGTCATGGGTTTAGGTGCGGTGATGTGTGATTGTCATGGGTATGTTAGGGTTGCTACTATTTTCACAGTTAGTATTTTCTAAGTTATTGCTAATATTTTACAACCTGTGGAACGACGATATGCTTTTCCAATGCATCATATTTCATGTAATTTTAAATAGCTCAAGCCATGTACTAGCCAAGTTAGCTCTTTTAAATTCTGTTATTTGGGTGGATGACCTTTTAGAACGTTTGTTCGCACTTTAATTATAATGAAGTTATTGATTGTTAAAAAAAAAAGTGCACACACAAGTTATAAATCTTAATTAGAAGTATTTGTTTTTCTTTTTTTCTTTTTGAACATCATTATTAGGGTTAAAAGAAAAATTATTCGACCGGATTTATTCAATAGTGTATAAGTAATTTTTCTTTTTTAGTAATCCGACATAGTAATGAACTTACCCATGTTTCATATACAAATATTTCTCAACCCCAATAACTAATTAGTTAAATATTTCTCGACCATAGTAAGTAAATATTATGATTTATTATTACAAACCACCGTATTAGTATCTATCTATGATTTAACAGTAGGTTAATATAGATATCGTGGATTTAGTGATCTTCATTCTTCATACTACCTTTCAGGACATGGAGGTACATCATATTGATGTAAGTGGCACTTGTGGGATATAATACAGTTCTTAGAAGAGGCAAAGAAAAGAGGAACTTAAAGTCATGATCATAATTCTCACTACCTATTAGCCTATAAATCCCTAATTATTTCACATATCATCAACAATTTAATATAGCGCATAAACCCGTAATTCTTTCACATATCATTTTCAATAGTCACCAAAAAAACACAAGAATCATCATTACCTTGTCTTTAACTAAAAAAATGAAAGAGAACAGCTCAAGATGACACCAACTGATTGATGGATTCGACTTGTTGTTCGCTGTGTGTTACACGGTAGCTTCAATTTTATGTGATTAGTAAACAATCCAAGATACAAATCAGTGTTTCAGAGAGTGATAGTAAGAGAGGTGAAAGAGATGTTTGAGATTTGAAGGAGGGAAAATGTAATGGATTTAAGCAACCGTTTAACAAGTAACCCGTTACTTTTTATTTTTAATTTAATCTCAACCACTGGACTCATTTTACTTGAATCCAACGGCTACAAATAAAAATTGGCACAATGCTAGGCATTGAGGCCCGACACTGAAACTTTAGCCTTAAGTTATTAGTTGTTTAAGGGGGAAGAAAAAGGCACAAACAAAAAGTTTTATATCTTAATTAGAAGTTTTGTTTTTAACATGGTTATTAGGATTAAAAGAAAACTTATTCGACTGGATTTATTTATATTCAATAGTATAAAAGCAATTTTTCTTTTTACTAATCCGACATTGTAATGAAATTACCCATTGTTTCATATACAAATGTTTCTCAACCATAGTGATTAATTACTTAAGTAAATATTATTATTTATTATTACAAACCACCGTATCATTATTTATCTATGATTTAACAATAGGTTAATATCGATATCGTGGATTTAGTGATCTTCATTCTTCATACTATTGGGCACCATAATTAAGTTCGTTTAGGTGGTGGTGGATCGCAAATAATGTCACACTGGCAGATGTGCTGGTTGCCAGTTGATGGTTTGCATAGACAATTATCTGGGCTCTTTGTTGCTCCATATTTATCGAAGAAGGCTTTAAGGCACACGAATTCTGCTTCCCTAGGATCCTTGGGACAAATGCCAGGAATTGTCATGTGTTTAGTACAGAATTTTAGTTGTCCTTTTCTTGTAAAGAAACATAAAAATCGTTAAAATGTGAGTATTCTCATATTAAAACAAATTTAAAAATAACTTTTTGGGATACTATATTTACCTTGAGAAAGATTCATAAGACATTGAAAAAAAGTGAAGAAAAGAATGAGAACAATGAACTTCTTCATGATTTTAATTACTCTTTTTCTCTTCTCTCTTGCTAAAATAATGTTTAATATACATATTCCTTTAATTATGTCTTATATATAATGGAAAAACAAACTAAATTAAGGAAAAATTTTATAACTTCCCTAATTAAAAGACATTTTTTTGGAAATGAAGAAAACCAACTTTCATACAAGTGTCACTAAAAATAGTTGATAACAGAAGGTAGTTAGAAGTTAGAACCATCATTGCTCTCTAAAAGTATTTGTTTTGAAAAAATGGAGAACGATCTTAAAATCATTTGGTCAACAAAACCTTTTCCCTTAATTTCAATTCTTAAACTTATAAATTTGTTTTATTTGTCAGAAACTCCGATTTGTTTTATTAGACTATTTTTCGTAATTATATGCCTTCAAATGTCCAACTATTCCCATTCAAAAAGAAATAATAATAAAAATTCGATAACTCTATTCTTATTACCTTGCAGCTGGCTAATCATTTTAACATTTCATAAAATATGTTAATTTTTTTTTCATTTAAAGGGTAAGGGTTGGGAAATCATAAACTATATTAATAAATTATTATTGACTGAATATTTCTATTGGAACAAAGAAAAATTTTGATTGGGCCTATATTTTTTGATTAATTACTATTTACTTCTCTCTCTTTCTAATAAACGCCTTGACAACTTTACCGCGCTACTTCATTCAATGTTCTTTTCCCCAGTAATTTTATCTTGTTTATTTTCTTACTCATTTACTCGACACAATTAAAATTTGATTTAATTATTAAATTGATCGTGCTAATGTAAATCCAGTTAATAGTCATCTCAGGTTAACTAGGATTTTGATTGTTTGATGCAATTATTAAATAGACTGTGTTTAAGTAGGCTTAAATTTTGATACAACATAAACACAATCCATTAACCCATTTTCCACCTCTATTTAAATTATGAATAGGTTATGTATTCCATGAACAATCATGTACTTTGCTCGTGTATAAAAGGAAAATACATTAGCTTGATAAAATGTACAGTTAGGAAATTACCATTAAGTTTCTTAAACATTGGGTCAAGGTTTTGTTGAACTTAAAATTTGTTTAAAACTATCTTGGATGGTTGAAACAAATTTATGGCTAATTTGTTCAATTTTCAAGTCATATGAATTAATTTCAAATTTGAGAATTTTAACCTTATTTATAGCCTCTTTTACCATTTTCTAAGTTCATCTTTGATTTATTTAAGTCTAGTATTGATAAGTTACCAATAAAAACTACAAAAACAACATCCTCACTTGAAGCAAATTGTAATACCCTAAATCCAACACGCGTGGAGCATGTGGTAAAGGAAGTTACTTATAAATAATAATCCTTCACAAAAGCCTCAATTAGAACTGAGCCAAAGTTTATTCAAACAAATCCACTAGCCTAATACTAAGGATTTTCCTTTTTCCAAAGCCATAAATATAACAAAATCTCAAAACTCTCCAATTGTAAGTGTTGTGTTAGAAAATGTATATTTATAAAGGAAAAAATCGTAATTTTACATTTCAAGTCTTATTAACATCCTTACTTTTATGTATTTAAACTTCTTGTGATTTAGGGGCATCATGGTCATTTCACAATGAATGAGAGATCAGACAGCAAAACATACATCACTTTTGAACTCAGGAGAGTCGTAGACCCTAAGAGGAGCATAAAAGGAAAATTGGCATTGTTCACATGTACGATACTATTCACATATACGGTACTGTCTACGTTACTGTTCACGACACTATTCACATAGATGGATCGATGATGTGGCATTGACCGATAATGTGGCATTGACTGATGAGGTGTCACGATTCTATTGGACTAAAATTCTTATGTACGGTTGATCGGTGACATGGCAGCATATCAGTGGACCAAAAATTATGCGTACGGTACATGCATATACACAGGATAACTTACAACCAAACCGCGTTACCATTCAAATCGCGTCACTGTTCAAACTGTGTGGTCAAATCGCGTACTGTTGACTGATGACGTGGCGCAATCCTAAGCGTCCGAAATATTCTTAATCCGATGGCCATGATTTACTCAATGTATCTATAAAAAGGGGGCTCTCCCCCCCTAATTTGGTATCCCTTAATTCATTTTTTAGTTCAATTTTTTGTAATTCCTTCTCCATCTTGTATTTTCTATGTATTTTAATAAATTTATATTTTGCCCCTAGTTCAATTATGAGTAGCTAATTTTCTTTTAAGCTTAGGTTGAAGGTGAAGTTTCAACATCCAGATACCGCCTTGGTTTCACCGGCTCCCTAGTACAAAGTTATTATTATTTGGCACGATAAGCCCTTAGCACCATATTGATTAGAGTGTGGTTCATGAGGTGTGGATTCCCCCCTCATGATTTAATTGGCACTAATAAGGAATATTTAGCTCATGGTGCATGTTGATGCAAATCCAGATACCCAAGCGCTTCTTTTAAATAGATTTCTCTTCAATTTATTCTCGTCATTTTAATTCAAATTTTAGGATAGTCCAAATCATTTTCACCACAAATCCAACCACCCATATAGAAAATTAATTCTACGCATAATTAAAATCCACCTCCTCGTGGGATCGACACTCGTCACCATTGATCTATTCTACAATAGATTCGTGCGCTTGCAAGTTCAATAAAATTGGCACAACAAGTTTTTGGCGCCGTTGTCGGGGAGGTAAATTATTTTAATTCATAGACTTAATTTTTGTAAATAATTTCTTTTAATTATTTTCTTGTAATTTTTTTTAAAAAGTGAATATGCATTTAGATGTAAGAATTTCTTTTCTTTTTCTCTTCTTTAAAATTCTGTAATTTAATTTTCAAGTTAATCTTTTTTTCTTTGTAATTTTTTTTGTTTATCTTATTAATTTATTTTTAATTTATTTCATGTATTATTTTTTAGTGTGTTTTTACAGAAAGGTTGTAACAGCGCGATAAAGGTAATATTATAATTTATCTTTCTTTATTTTTAATTGTTTTGTGTTCTTTGCATGCACGGTCGAATGTCATTATAACCTAATCTTGAGCCTATAGACCTTAAACTTGAAAAAACACTTCGCACACACAAACAAGTTGTAATTAAAGATAAAACTGAAATGGATTTACAACAACAACCACCACCACAGGAGAGGCCATTTAAGGACTACTTCAGTCCCTTAGCTAATTTGAGCACATCATGCATAAGATACTCAAATGTAGTTGTTAGGAGTTTTGAACTAAAATCCAGTGTGATAAATTGTCTTCCAACATTCTATGGACTAGAAATGAGGACCCATATAATCATCTGAATGATTTTCATGCTGCTTGTCAAACTTTTAAATATGAAAATTTTTCACACGATGATGTTAAACTTTAACTATTCTCATTTTCTTCCAGTGCATAAAACCAATGCTATTCGCAGGGAAATTTTAGAGTTTACCCAGAGAGAAGACGAACAGTTTTTCGAAACATGAGAGCGATTCAATGGGCTACTCTTGAAGTGTCCACATCATGGGTATGAGAAATGGTACCAATGCCAATACCTTTTGGAGGGATTATTGCCACATGTCTAAGAATGGCTAATGGCAACAAGTGGAGGAGAGCTAATGTCAAAAAGTGCATCAGAGATTTGGGAATTCTTCTAGCGACAAGCGGATAATTCCCAACAACGGAGTTGATGACTCAGAAATACTAAAAGAATTAAGGGAGTAAATGAGGTTCACATTGGCGAGTCAAGTTCAGGAATTAAAGAAGTCAAAGAGATGGTTGAAGGTCTTTCCCGACAAATAGCATCGTTAACGACAGCTAAATCAACAGAACCACATGACAATGACTTATACTCAGATCAAGCCAATGCCATAGGTGTAATGAGAAAACCATCTAATTACAACACATACTCCAACACATTTAACCCTGAATGGAGAGACCACCCCAATGTTTCATGGTCTCAAGGATTCCAATATAATGGACCAGCAGCTCCAGCTCCACTAATGCAACCAATTCCTCAAATTTCTCAAGCCTCTCAGCCACCATTTAGACCATACAATCAGAACCAGAACTACTCTCAACCCAGACCATGAGAGGATGCATTCCAAAATTTCAGGAATGTTACTCACTCCATGATTGAGCAACAGAACTGCACCATTGATGAAATACGAAATGAGATGAGAGTAGGCTTCAACTCACAAGCCCAATCAGTTTCAAACCTCGAGAAGCTGGTGCGACAACTTGCTTCTTCAGTTCAAACCTTGGCAATAATTGTTGAGAAAGGCAAATTTCCAAGTCAACCAGTGCCTAATCCTAAAGGAGTGCATGAAGTAAGTACCAGTTCACCACAGCAGCACGGAGAGGTCAAAGTTGTCATGACCTTGTGAAAAGGAAAAGAAGTCGACAATAAAGTGGAGATGCCGGTGACAAAACAAAATCAAATTGTACCTGTGAATGTTGAGGACTTACCATCGGAAGAGAAAGAAGAAACCAACCCACAAGAATATGTTCCCAAAGCTCCATTTCCTCAGAGGTTAGCTAAAGGAAAGAAAGGAAAATTCACATGTGAGATTCTTGAAATCTTCAAACAGGTAAGTGTTAACATCCCTTTACTTAATTCTATAAAATAAGTTTTATCTTATGCCAAGTTTCTTAACAACCTTTGTACTAAAAAGAGAAACATTCATGTTCAAAAGAAGGCCTTTTTAACAAAAAATGTCAGTTCTATACCACAACACAAAATTCCTCTAAAATACCAAGACCCAGGCTCCCCCACTATCTCATGTAGCATAGGGAACCACACAATTGAGAATGCCTTATTCAGTATTTGTGAAACTTGGACTGGGAGAATTACACCCAACTCTAGTAGTGTTACAGCTTGCAGATCAGTCCATAAAAATATCTCGTGGTATTGTGGAGGACGTGCTTATCCAGGTAGACAAGTTTTATTTTCCTGTTGATTTCATTGTAATTAACACTCAACCAATCCAGGATTCAAGGAAACACATCCTTATTATCCTATGCCGACCTTTCTTGGCAACTGCGGATGCTCACATTCAATGTAGGACTGAAAATATGCAGTTGTCTTTTGGCAACATGACTATGGAACTAAACCTTTTCAATATTGCCAAACAACCTCGCAATGCAGATGATGGAATTGTTAATGTGGATTTAATAAAAGCATTGGTTGATGATACTTTTCTTTCAAACCTTAGTGATGATCCTTTACAAACATGTTTAACTCACTTTGGTTTTGATTTTGATATTGACAGATCGGTTGATGAGGTCAACGCCCTACTTGACTAAGCACCATCCATGGACACTAATAAATGGAAGTCAAGAGTTGAATAACTAGCACCATCAGAGAATAAACTCATCCCATCATCAGAATCACCACCAAAACTCGAGCTCAAACCATTACCCAACACTCTGAAATATGCATTTTTAGGAGAAGAAAGTACTCTGCCGGTAATCATCTCATCATCCCTAAATGACGAACAAAAAGGTAAGTTGTTGGATGTTTTAAAAGAGCACAAAGGAGCATTAGGATGGACCATAGCCGATATAAAATGTATAAACCCAGTAAACTGCATACATTACATTCACCTTGATGAAAATGCTAAACATACTAGGGAAATGCAACGTCGGTTAAATCCTAATATGAAAGAAGTTGTTAGAACTAAAGTCCTTAAGCTATTAGATGCAGGTATCACTTACCCAATTTCTGATAGTTCATAGGTTAGTCCTGTATAAGTTGTCCCCAAAAAGTTAGGAGTCACAGTAGTTACCAATGCTGATAATGAATTGATACCCATTAGAGTGACTACAGGATGGCGTGTATGCATTGATTATAGAAAGTTGAATTCTGTCACACATAAAGACCATTTTTCTTTACCATTTATTGATCAAATGCTTGATAGATTAGCAGGCCATGAATTTTATTGCTTTCTAGATGGCTACTCAGGGTATAATCAGATTCCCATAGCACCAAAAGATCAAGAGAAAATTATTTTCACTTGCCCTTTTGGCACTGTTGCATATAGGAGAATGCCATTTGGATTATGTAATGCGCCTGCTACATTTCAACGATACATGTTGAGCATTTTTTCTGATATGGTTGAACGATTCCTTAAAGTCTTTATGGATGACTTTTCTATTTTTGGTGACACATTTGATCAATGTTTACATCATCTAACACTAGTTCTGCAGAGATGTATCAAGAAGAGCTTAGTTTTAAATTGGGAGAAGTGTCATTTTATGGTAAAATAAGGTATTGTTCTCGGTCACATCATTTCGAGCAAAGGTATTGAGGTTGACAAAGCCAAGGTGGATCTCATTTTCAATCTTCCTTCACCTAAAAAAGTCTGTAAAGTAAGATCTTTCTTTGGGCATGCTGGTTTTCATAGACGTTTCATTAAAGATTTTAGCAACGTTTCTAGACCCTTATGCAATCTACTTGCTAAGAAATATTCCTTTTGTCTTTGATGATTCATGTCTTGTGGCATTTGAAAAATTAAAACAGTTATTAACATCATCACCCATCATTCAGCTTCCAAACTGGAACTTACCATTTGAGTTTATGTGTGATGCATCTGATTATGCAGTAGGAGCAGTATTAGGACAAAGAGTTGATCGAATTCCCCATATTATTTACTATGCTAATATGACATTGAATGATGCACAGTTGAACTATTCAACTACTGAAAAAGAAATGCTAGCAATAGTGTTTGCAATAGAGAAATTTCGATCTTATCTAATTGGTTGTAAAATAATTGTATTCACAGATCATGCTGCTCTTAAATATCTTCTCACAAAGAAAGATGCAAAAGCTATGCTAATTCGTTGGGTGTTACTTTTGCAGGAATTTGATTTGGAATTCAAAGATAAGAAAGGCACAGAAAATGTTGTGGCAGACCATCTCTCTCGTCTCTATTTTGACACAATTACAGAACCATTAACATTGAATGAGTCATTTCCAGATGAACAATTGACGAGTGTGGAAGTATTACCATGATATGCTGATATCATTAATTATCTTGTTACAGGTCAACTTTCAGAGCATTGGACCAAACAGGACAAAGCCAATTTTTTTACAGAAATAAAGAATTTCTTTTTGTATGACCCTTATCTGTTCAAGTATTATGCAGATCAAATTATTAGACGATGTGTCCCAGAGAATGAAATTCATAATATTATTTCATTATGCCATGACCAAACTTGTGGAGGCCATTTCAGTGCTAAGAAAACAGCTACTAAAGTTTTACAATGTGGTTTCTATTGGCCAACTATATTTTAAGAAGCTTACACTTTCTGTGCTTCATGTGATAGGTGTTAATGAATGGGTAGCATTACACGAAGGAATATGATGCCACTAAATCTAATTTTAGTGGTTGAGATTTTTGATGTATGGGGCATCGACTTAATGGGACATTTTCCCTCTTCTTTTGGCCATCAATACATATTGGTTGCTGTTGACTACGTATCAAAATTGGTAGAAGCAATTCCATGTAGAACCAATGATCACAAGGTAGTGATAGGGTTTTTGAAAAGTAACATTGTTTCACGCTTTAGATTCCCTCGAGAAATAATCAGTGATGGTAGTGCCCACTTTTGTAAAAAAGCATTCAAATCTTTTTTGACAAAGTATTACACCACTCATAAAGTGGCGACCCCATATCATCCGCAAACCAGTGGCCAAGTTGAGATCTCCAATCGAGAAATAAGCATATATTAGAAAAAATGGTGAGGCCGGACAAAAAATATTGGTCATTAAGACTCGATGATGCATTATGGGCATATAGAACGGCTTTCAAGACCCCAATTAGAATGTCACCCTACATGCTAGTGTATGGAAAAGCTTGCCACGTACCTGTGGAACTCGAGCATCGTGCGTACTGGGCCATTAAGAAATTCAACTTTGACATGTTGTAAGCTAGCTCAGAAAGAATATTACAACTGGCAGAACTTGAAGAAATTCGCAATGATGCATACAAAAATGCCAAGATTTACAAGCAGCGAATGAAAATCTTTCATGACAAACAAATTATAAGAAAATCTTTCACTCCAGGTCAGAAAGTGCTTTTATTCAATTCTCGCTTGCACTTATTCCCAAGTAAGTTACGCTCTCGATGGTCTGGCCCTTTTATTGTTCACACTGTTTTTCCACATAGGGCAATTGAAATTAAAGACCCAAAGAACGGTGTCACGCTTAAATTTAATGGTCAAAGATTAAAGCCATATCTAGAGTACCAACCACATGGAGAGGATACTGAAATAAATTTGAGTGACCCACCAAATTTGAATTGAGATTTTTCTTTCTTTTCGGTGATTTGATTTTTTGTTTTCTTTTTACTATTCTTTTGCTAATTGAAATTATTTTTACATAAGCGTGTTTGTTTAACCATTAAGTTTTCTCTTATCATTGTTAATCATGAGTGTCATAGCTAAATAGTTCCTCCTGAAAATTCTTAGACCACTTCAACGTGTAAAATCTCATCTCAAAAGGCAGATTCGATTTTATAAAACACATCATATTTGGGCTCTGCAACCACCAGAGTTAGTATCCCATGTTGAGGATTTAGAAAGCCAACTCAGAGACATTGAGAGAGGTGTCTACAACATCCAGTTGGAGCTTGAGGTAAATTCAATAAGAGGTCGATTGTAATTTTCTTTATGTGTTTTAGTTTGTTTTTCTTTGTTTGTGTGCTTTTGTTTGTTACCCCGGTGAAGTGGTGGATAACGGTACTCCGTGACAATCAAGTTGGTTATTTCAGTTTCCCATAATAACTGATATTTTGAGGCGATGGTAGGGATCGAAACGAGATTTTAGCAATGCTTCACAATCGATTCCCTTCACTTCCTTAGAATGCCCTCCTTACAATCCATAAAGCTCGGTTCAAACGCATGCGATTGCTTATGAGGAATAACATACCTAGTGACATTCACTGGTTAATCGAGGCTAAAGTACGGTTGGCAGGTGAGTTGCCTCCAAAATTTATTGCATACATACCTAGTTGTGGTAAAGGAAATTATGCAAGAAAACGACGAGCTTAAAGAATTTTTGTTGCTTTTCATAAGTGTGCCAGAATGAGATGCGATAAAAAACCATGTTCTTTAGGAATGGTGTCTGGTAACAGAGAAGATAAAATTCAATTCATTAGGGATGGCTTGAATAAGGAGTCATTGGATGATATCCTTTTGTCTCTTGAAATGCATCCAAGTGGATATGTACAAGGAACGATTCTCTGGTTATGGCCTTTATTCCAGAAAGAGCATACACGATATAGTCTCGAGAATCTGACTATAAACGACCCTATTTGCCAGTTTATAAGAAAACTAGATGGGAAGCCTATCCTCAACCCATAGAGGGCGTTCAAGCTGTTTCTGAACGTAAAACTAGAGGAAGATGTGGGCCACAGTCGCAACTACTTGTAAATATCCTTTTACTTTACTGTTATTTTATTTCACTATTGTTTTATCATTTGCATTATTGTCTTTAATAATTTTATTTTATCATTGTTTCTTTCTCTTTTTACTTTTTCCTTTTTGACTCGTGAGCCATGTGTTTTACGCGTTAATTGACACTGACATGCTACTTCATACACAGTTGTGACCCATTGTCACCAAAATTCTTAAAAATGACTTTTTGTTAAGCACTCACAAATTATTTTTTAGAAGTATTCCAATGGCAGCTACTCCCAATAAACAATTCAAGAACATTTGTGTACTTTCTGGATTTAACTATGGCAAACATAAAGAGTTCGTTGAAGCAGCCATAGATCTTGGTCGAAGTATAACAGAGGAAAAATTACACTTGGTGTATGGAGGAGGTAACTAAGGGTTATCAAAATTGGTCTCAGAAGCTGCTTTTGTCAGAGGAAGCCAAGTGTTAGGCATCATCCCAAGAGCCCTAAAACCTTTGGGCAGTTTGTCTGACTCACCAACTGGAAAAGAGTTAGTCGTCTCAGGTATGCAAGAAAGAATACCTAAAATGCTTAATCATGTTGATGCTTTTATTTTCCTACCAAGAGATCTTGCAACTCTAGAGGCACTTATCACATTAGCATCTTGGGCCCATCTGCACATTCACCAGAAATCCATCGGTTTGTTAAATGTCAATAACTTTTATGATGGTTTCATCGCATTTCTTAACCATGCAATAAAAAATTATTTCATTCCTTCCACAACGAAAAAACTTTTTATTTGTGCTCACACTGCTAAGGAGCTACTTGATATGTTACAAGCTTATACACCAGAGCCAGACCCCAGGACCTTGGTGTTAGAGTTTCCAAATAATGATGGTAACAGTAGCCACAGTAAGAAGTACAAATTAGATTTAACTCTCCACTTGTAAATATTTTCTTCTGTGTTGTCTTATACATCAGAGCCAGACCCCAGGACCCAGGTGATGTCTTTTAAACTCTACTTCTTTCCTTTAAAATATTGAGGACAATGTTTCATTCTAGTTGGGGGGAGGGAATAGTTGACAATTGTGGAATCTTGGTTAAGTTTTTACAAATTTTTTATTCTAGAGACTAACCGTGGCTTAACTTTTTGTGTTGAAGATGGCTGAATATGGAGTGTAGTTACTCTAGAAATGCATCTTTTTCGTTTAAAAAAAACAAAAAAAATTCCAGACATTTTCTTTTTCTTTATTAAGCTTTGACAATTTTTTTTTAACTTCTTCTTTTTAATTTCTCCTTTATAAATATACACTTTCAAATTTTTGAATCAAAGATGGCTGAATATGGAGTGTAGTGCCTCTAGAAACGCATCTTCTTAGTTAAAAAAAAGTATTTTCTTTTTTTATCATTTTAAGTGTAACTTTTCTAATTAGCTTTTCTAGATCATTTTTCACCTTTCTGCATGCATATTTTCTTTTCATGTTTAGAATAGGTTGGGGGGTAGACTGTCTTTTTTTTTTAAAAAAATTGTGTGATTTTTTTTTATATTGGATGACATGATGACTTTTAAATTTTAGTATTTGTACTATCTTTGGTCTTAAGTGATGTTATGCTATGTTTGCTATTCTATATGTTGATATCGGAGACAAATATGAGTTACTAGAAGGAATGCACATGTCATAATAAATACCAAGTGAGTTTTTTAGCCTGTCATTTTTCTTGGAGAGTAACCCCTTTTGCCCATTCTTCAACAACTTAGCAGTTTACTATTTTATATACGATCTCTATATTTCGTTTGAGTCAACCCTCTAAAAAGAAAAACAAATTGCAAGATAAAAAAAAAAGAAAAAAAATGTGTGTTGCTATATCTTGAGGTCCATCTAACTAGTAGATATGGAAGATTATTTAGAGCCCTAAAAGACGATGAAAAGACCACCTTTGACCCGTTTGAGCCTTTCTAGTCATCCCTTTTGTGAAAAATCTATAGTTAACCCTTTTGAGCCCTTAAAAAAAAAATTTTCTTTGTCAAACTTATCATCTTGACCCACTCTGATTTAGAGTATTACCCGATATCTTACAAGTTCCATCACCTATTTATGTTTGAGAAAAATGTAAATAATTATTTTGTTCAGTGAAGTTGTGCCAAACAAAAGAAAACAAAAAAAAATTGTTGTTTAAAAAAAAGCAAAAAAACAATAATAGCCGAAATCCACCTTGCAAGTTCCAAAAGATCTCTACTTTTTCTCGAACATATATTTGTTTTTTCCTATTTTTCTTCCTTTGTTAGCCATGTCATTACCCTACGTTACGTCCCAATAAAAGTCCTTCTTGACTTTAGGGATCTATAATCTGAAGTAAAAGCTAGTTTTATGGGTTAAAAAGATGTAGTGATGTATAAAAAAATAAAAATAAAAATAAAAAGTAAAAAAAAAATGAATACATTGGGTTGACTAGCATTTTGACTTCAGATTGTGTTATTTTTAAGCTATGGGCAAATTTCTTTCATCTTGGTAAGAGCGTGTGATATTACTTCTATATTATTTTCTCTCAAATTTAGTATTCATTGGAATGACTATTTTTATTGGGTTTAATTTTCTTGTGAGAGTGTCACTACTTGCAGTGAGATTTTGGGGTTTGACATATCATTCTTGAAAGTAGCTGTGAAAAAGTCTACTAGGGTGATTCATGTGGATGGTTGATGTGGGTGTGATGTTTCTTTAGACTGGAGATAATACTTATACTTTTATTTGTTTGCTATCATTGGTTTGACTGAATAAACAAGAGTGTTTTTTAAAAAAGAAAAAAACATTTTGGGTTTGAATTTTGTTTTCGCTTTATTTGCTAGGGACTAGCAATAAGCAGGTTGGGGGGCGTGTTGAGTGTTAGAAAATGTATATTTATAAAGGAGAAAATCGTCATTTTACATTTCAAGTCTTACTAACATACTTACTTTTATGTATTTAAGCTTCTTGTGATTTAATTATGTGTGTTTTATTTTAATTAAGTATTTTATGGATTTTAGGGGCATCATGGTCATTTCACACTGGACGAGAGATCAGACAGCAAAACGGACATCACTTTTGAACTCAGGATAGTCGAAAACTTTAAGAGGAGCATAAAAAGAAAAATGGCATTGTTCACATGTACAGTACTATTCACATGTATGATACTGTCTACGTTACTGTTCATGACACTATTCACATAGATGGATCGATGACGTGGCATTGACCGATGATGTGGCATTGACTGATGAGGTGTCACGATTCTATTGCACTAAAATTCTTATGTACTGTTGATCGGTGACGTGAGAGTATATCAGTGGACCAAAAATTATGTGTACGGTACATGCATATACACAGGATATCTTACAACCAAACCGCATTACTGTTCAAACCACGTCACTGTTCAAACCGTGTGGTCAAACCGCGTACTGTTGACTGATGACGTGGCGCAATCCTGAGCGTCCGAAATGTTCTTAATCCAATGGCCATGATTTACTCAATGTATCTATAAAAAGAGGGCTCTCCCCCCATAATTTGGTATCCTTGAATTCATTTTTTAGTTCAATTTTTTTGTAATTCCTTCTCCATCTTGTATTTTCTACGTATTTTAATAAATTTCTATTTTGCCCTTAGTTCAATTATGAGTAGCTAATTTTCTTTTAAGCTTGGGTTGAAGGTGAAGTTTCAACATGTGCCATGGGCTTTATTTGGTAAATTTATTTTCTCTTCCCTTCTAAAATTTGTGGATGTTTTGACATTTCATCGACAAATAGTAATAATCTTGTCTAGATACCACCCTGGTTTCACCAGCTCCCTAGTACAAGGTTATTATTATTTGGCACGATAAGCCCTTAGCAACGTATTGATTAGAGTGTGGTTCATGAGGTGTGGATTCCCCCCTCATGATTTAATTGGCACTAATAAGGAATATTTAGCCCATGGTGCATGTTGATGCAAATCCAGATACCCAAGTGCTTCATTTAAGTAGATTTCTCTTCAATTTATTCTCCCCATTTTAATTCAAATTTTAGGATAGTCCCAATCATTTTCACCACAAATCCAACCACCCACATAGAAAATTAATTCTACGCATAATTAAAATCCACCTCCTCGTGAGATTGACACTCGTCACCATTGATCTATTCTACAATAGATTCATGCGCTTGCGAGTTCAATAAAATTTGCACAACAGCAAGTTCGGAAGATAAACAAACTTAAAGGAAACAAAAGTTCATTCTCCTCTTATTCTACTAACAAAAATAAATAAATTTCCAGGTCCAAAGATAAGCGCACCTCTCAATAAGTTACTCAATCTCCAAAAAGTAATGACGAGTAGTGCGCTGTCAACTTGGTAAGTAAAACCATTGCCACTCACTATAGTTATCAAGTTCAAAAAATATTGCAAGCCCTTTTCTTATCAAAACATATATTAAAAATCATAAATTTATAACAGAAAGATATAAATTCATAATTTATTTAGAATTTCAAAAGCGTAATTAATCACGAAAACAAATTGTATATCATATATACACAATAAAAAGAAAGTTAACTCATGTCACATAGTGTCACCTATACTTCCAATGACCTTGCTAAGAACATAATCAGAACCAGAATATTGTGTGCACAATCAAAATAGAAATCCAATGGTAGTGCTAAACATATATATATATATATATATCGTAAAATACGATCAAGATTATAATAGCTACAAAAAATAGCTGCAGACAATGAGCCAAAACATTTAAATTCATCTTTCATATATATAAAAACCTAGACATTACACTTTGTACTATGTGTGGTACTTCGTGACTTTAATGTATGTTATTAAAGAAGCCATCCCACTTTAATGGCCTTAGTCTAGTTGACATATAGAATTAAATCCACAAAGTTGGTGAATCTTATATCTTTCATAGTTTTTTTTTTAATTTGCTTGAACTAGAAAGAACTAGATTGTTTTGTGTATGTTTGAGTTTTGTTTACGCTAGTTTTCTAGTAGGTAGCTCATTAATTCTTAAACTGAAATGTTGAAAGATTTATTAGTAAATATTGTTGAGAATTTAGAATCCTTTGTTGTGTGGTTTTTAATGATGTTTTATCAAAGTGGGGCTTTTGTGATGTTGTCTGGTCTTTTATGCTATACATTTGGTCCACCAGTTAAAAAGTGCTTCACTTTAGATAAGGTAGTGCCATTAATGATTTTGTTCAAGACGATCGAATTGGATTACTTTAGAATTTCTTAATCATGTATTTGAATAAATGTTTAGATATCTGTCTTTTGCTTGAACTCTATGAATTTTTATTTGATGTTTAATTATAATTTCTTGATGTTTTTATGTGTTTCATTGAGTTATAATCTTTATAATGCCTTGCTTTCTTCTGAGATGGATACCCCTATTGCATCTGAAAAAATTTGAGTGTTGTTACAAATACTTTATTTGTTAATATGGTTTTGTAATTTTTATGTGTTGGCTTGCGGTAAAATTACTAATGTTAAAATATAGCGGATATAGAGTTCTTAAGAAAATGTGTTGATTACATTTATTGGCAATATAGTAACATCTCCTCCTCATCCAGCTCGCTCTCCTCATCACTCTCATATTTTGAGACTTTGAGAGCAATGCTTTTCTTCTTCTCCTCATTGCCTTTTTCGGCTGCCAAGTCTTCCTCATAAGAAATAAGAGAACCAATTAAATCATCAATAGGTAAGATATTTAAATCTTTGGCTTCCTCAATGGCAGTCCTTTTTGGTCTCCATTCCTTAGGTAGCGACCTAAGGATTTTTTTAAGTTTCTCGCTATTTGAAAAGGTCTTTCCTAGGGCTCCTAGAGTGTTCACTATGTCCGTAAATCTAGTATACATAGAATACACACTCTCATTTTGTTCCATGTGGAACAATTCATATTGTCGAGTGTACCAACTAATTTTAGATTCTTTCACTTGATTCGTGCCTTCATAAACAACTTCAAGTTTGTGCCAAATTTCATTAGCACTTTCACAACTAGATATTTTATGAAACTCTTTCTTATCTAGTGCACAAAACAAGGCATTTATAGCTTTGGAATTTAGAGAAGCTTTTCTCTTTTCCAATTCATTCTATTCCCGTGAAGGTTTTGGAATATCTTCCCCAACTTCGTTTTTAGTTGAAGGCATAAATTGACCATCACAAACAATTTCCCAAATTTCATAATCTAAAACTTGTAAATAAATTATCATCCTAGTTTTCCAATATGGGTAGTCATTACCATCAAAGAACAGCGGTCTAATTGTTGATTGTCCTTCCCCAAAAGTTTAAGTTATTATGGGTTGCCATGGATATTTAACTCTAAACGGTTAAGTCTACATAAGAGCACCTCGCTCTGATACAAAATGAAATGCAAGTTATGCAACCCAAGAGGGGGTGAATTGGGTTTTTAAAACTTATGCTAAGCAAACCACACAACAATTCAATCTATTGCTTAATCAAATCAAAAACAATAAATTCAATCAAGCACAATATTAAAAGAGTAAGGGGAAGAGAAAACAAACACAAGGATTTTTATGTGGTTCGGCAACCCTGCCTACATCCACGCCTCTAAGCTCACCCAGCTTGAGGATTTCACTATCCAAGCCTCCAACGGCTTTAAATGTTTACAATTGACTTTCAAGGTGTTAATGGACCTTTACAATCAAGAGATTATCTCCCCAATCTCTTTATCCCAAGTGTTTCTCACACTTGTACACTCACAATTTGATGAGAAATGAAAATTACAACAATAAAACTCTCTTTAAGAGTGGATAAAAAAATTATAGCTCAATGATGATTCAATAAATGATGATTTGTGAAATGGAAGCTCAATATATGTTATATGATCTTGTTTATGCTTGCAGTAGTCCTTAAAATAAAGTTGGAGTTGAGTTTTTATAGTTAAAGCCCGAAAACTAGCCGTTATAGATAAATTCCCGCAACCAAGCAGTTAGTTGCCTTATTTATCCCGCTAGCCGCTTGTAACAGTGATATTACCGTTATTTTTGAATTTTGCTACAGTAACATTGTTCACTAAAATTACACTTTTATCCAAAACTTTCTATAATTATATTATAGCCCAAAATGTTATAAAACTTTACAAATTGGTCCAATTTTAGAATTTCTAAATAATGACTGTAATTTCAAAAAATTTTGAAATTATGATATGACCCCAAATATATTATTATTTTTCAAAGAGGTCCTTTTTCAAAATGTTAACATAATACCCATATTTTTCAAAGTTCTCAAAACCTTTGACTTTAGTCCAAAATATTCATAAATTATAGTATGGCCCAAAACATTTCAAATGTTTGGAAAAAGGTCCAACTCTGAAATTCAACATAATACTTATTAAAATCAAAGATTGCAAAACTTTTCATTTAAATCATACCGGGTTTACAAGAATTTGTTGCAATAATTAGTTCGTTGAGCTCTAAACTTTATTCTTCATCGCGCAATTGTCCGTTGAGTGTCTTGAGCTTGATTTCACGCGATTCACCTCATCATAAATATTATCCTGCAAGAACTAGTGAAATGTGAAATACAATATTTATAAAATCACTTAAGACACATGTTTGTTATCATCAAAATTACATAATGTGTAGCCCTTTAGGCTAACAGTAGTGCCATTAATGATTTTGTTCAAGGCGACTGAATTGGATTACTTTAGAAATTCTTAATCAGGTATTTGAATAAATGTTTAGATATCCGTCTTTTGCTTAAACTCTATGAATTTTTATTTGATGTTTAATTATAATTGCTTGATGTTTTTATGTGTTTCATTGAATTATAATCTTTCTAATGCCTTGCTTTCTTCTATTTTAGAACTAGTTTTGAGATGGATACCCCTATTGCATCTGATAAAATTTGAGTGTTGTTACAAATACTTTATTTGTGAAAATGGTTTTGTGATTTTTCTGTGTTGGCTTGCGGTAAAATTACTATTGTTAAAATATAGCGGAGATAGAGTTCTTAAGAAAATGTGATGATTACATTTATTAGCAATATAGTAACATGTACATTTATTGGCAATATAGAAACATGTGATGAACTCTTTTCTCCTTTTATTAAATTAGGCAATTAAATTGTCAATTTTGCTTTCTTTTAGCGTCTGTGTTCTTTTTTTCTTTGGGGCTATGATAGATATTTTCATTGGATAATTCAACTTATAAAAAAATAGCTATGCGCAATTATTAGACTGTAAACTATTATTAAGGTATGCATGTTCGCTCATAGTTAAACTAATTATTGCTCTAATTCTTTTCTTGAACAGGAATAAGATGCGGAGTTACGGGACTAGTGTTCTAATGCCAACAATTGAGGGCATGGCAAAAGAATGGAGAGGCTGTTTAGGATATTGTGTGAAATTTTGGGTTGTTGTTGCTTGAATACCTCAATGATCTGGATTGTATGGTTAAATGGATATCCAAGTTTTATTAATTGGATTCTTTAATTTTTTGTATCATATTTTGTATATATTTTAGATTTATAAATTTATTCTAAAAACAAATTTGCAGAATTTGAGAATTCTAATAATAATAATAATTCAGCACAAATAATAATAACAATACAATTCAAAATTAATGCTTTTAAGTAATTTTAATATTGAGATAATACCAATTTCCAGCCAAAAAGTTTAAAAATGCCAAAAATTTAAATAATTTTAATTTCTCATTAAAATATTGCGTGACAAATATATAACTGTGAAAAATCATCATGAATTCATGATGGAAAATTTTATGTCATGAATTAATGACAATGACATAGATGACAAATAAGTTGTCTGTCATACATCCCCTTTTATGACAGTTATTTACTGTTATCTATTGCCTATTTTCTTATAGTGTGGAGCTATCAACTCAATTCCAAGATCAACAAACCACCAATAATGGTTTAATTTAGATAAAAAGCCACCTATCAACACTTGGTGAGTTTATAATAAGTTGGTGGCAATCACTAAGATGGAGTCTCATATTGTGTAAGGTTTCAACAAGTTGTAATCCCTTAAGCCTGGTAAATTACTCGATATTTGAGCGTGGCTCCATGGATGTTATGAATAACGTAAAAATCTTCTTGTGTGCTTTACTTTTACGCATTTTATTTCTACTCATTATTTGTTTAATTAAATTTTCATTAAACTTTGTACGCCTACTAAAATTGGATATCACAATGCTTCCCTAATTTAATCACTTTAAAAGTTTTTGTCTTACTAGGAATACATCTTTGTATTGGCTTTTGAATTAAGGATGTTCTAATTTCTATGGCCAAGTTTTGCATCTACTTTTGATTTAGATGTTCCAACTATAAAAGCCTAGTGTATTAAAAAAGAAAAAACTATGAAAGCCTAAGAATCTAATTATCTCTTTTAGAGTATTGATATTTGATTATCTCATTTTATCTCACCAAACCCTATTAATGATTCCAATTTTATCTTGTACAAAAATACTAAAAAGTACATAAGATTTTTCTCTTTAGACTCTATCATTTTGCAAACTTATATATATTATAAATTTCATGTGATCAAACAACTAAACTTTTTCAAAAGAAAAAAATGTTAGGGCTTTTATTATTACATCAGTACGTCAATAATATTGTTATTTATTTATTCCTTGCATTAGGGATTTGTCCAGTCATAGGTACTTAGAGATTACTACGTATATTGGTAGGAATATAGCAAGCATATTTAATATGTGGAATGGGGTGAAATCCAATGATCCTCTTTTAAAAAAGGGAAAAAAAACTATGTTGGGAAATTGAAACCTTAAACTGAACGTGGGTCTCAAAGTTTCACTGTGAGGCTGGCATCATCATTGTTGATTGTGCGCATAATGTCATGGGTTTAGGTGCGGTGATGTGTGATTGTCATGGGTATGTCAGGGTTGCTACTATTTTCGCAGTTAGTATTTTCTAAGTTATTGCTAATATTTTACAACCCATGGAACGACGATATGCTTTTCAAATGCATCATATTTCATGTAATTTTAAATAGCTCAAGCCATGTACTAGCCAAGTTAGCTCTTTTAAATTCTGTTATTTGGCTGGATGACTTTTTAGAACGTTTGTTCGCACTTTGATTATAATGAAGTTATTGATTGTTAAAAAAAAAGTGCACACACTAGTTCTAAATCTTAATTAGAAGTATTTGTTTTTCTTTTTTTCTTTTTTAACATCATTATTAGGGTTAAAAGGAAAATTATTCAACCAGATTTATTCAATAGTGTATAAGTAATTTTTCTTTTTTAGTAATCCGACATAGTAATGAACTTACCCATGTTTCATATACATATATTTCTCAACCCCAGTAACTAATTAGTTAAATATTTCTCGACCATAGTAAGTAAATATTATGATTTATTATTACAAACCACCATATTAGTATCTATCTATGATTTAACAATAGGTTAATATAGATATCGTGGATTTAGTGATCTTCATTCTTCATACTACCTTTCAGGATATGGAGGTACATCGTATTGATGTAAGTGACACTTGTGGGATATAATACAGTTCTTAGAAGAGGCAAAGAAAAGAGAAACTTAAAGTCATCATCATAATTCTCACTACCTATCAGCCTATAAATCCCTAATTATTTCACATATCATCAAAAATTTAATATAACACATAAACCCCTAATTCTTTCACATATCATTTTCAATAGTCACCACAAAAACACAAGAATCATCATTACCTTGTCTTTAACTAAAAAATGAAAGAGAACAGCTCAAGATGACACCAACTAATTGATGGATTCGACTTGTTGTTCGTTGTGTGTTACACGGTAGCTTCGATTTTATGTGATTAGTAAACAATCCAAGAGACAAATCAGTATTTCAGAGAGTGATAGTAAGAGAGGTGAAAGAGATGTTTGAGATTTGAAGGAGGGAAAAAGTAATGGATTTCAGCAACCGTTTAACAAGTAACCTGTTACTTTTTATTTTATTTTAATCTCAACCGTTGGACTCATTTTACTTGAATCCAATGGCTACAAATAAAAATTGGCACAATGCTAGGCATTGAGGCCCGACACTGAAACTTTAGCCTTAAGTTATTAGTTGTTTAAGGGGGAAGAAAAAGGCGCACACAAAAAGTTTTATATCTTAATTAGAAGTTTTGTTTTTAACATGGTTATTAGGATTAAAAGAAAACTTATTCGACTGGATTTATTTATATTCAATAGTATAAAAGCAATTTTTCTTTTTAGTAATCCGACATTGTAATGAAATTACCCATTGTTTCATATACAAATGTTTCTCAACCATAGTGATTAATTGCTTAAGTAAATATTATGATTTATTATTACAAACCACCGTATCATTATCTATCTATGATTTAACAATAGGTTAATATCGATATCGTGGATTTAGTGATCTTCATTCTTCATACTATTGGGCACCATAATTAAGTTCTTTTAGGTGGTGGTAGATCGCAAATAATGTCACATTGGCAGATGTGCTGGTTGCCAGTTGATGGTTTACATAGACAATTATCTGGGCTCTTTGTTGCTCCATATTTATCGAAGAAGGCTTTAAGGCACACGAATTCTGCTTCCTTAGGATCCTTGGGACAAACGCCAGGAATTGTCATGTGTTTAGTACAGAATTTTAGTTGTCCTTTTCTTGCAAAGAAACATAAAAATCGTTAAAATGTGAGTATTCTCATATTAAAACAAATTTAAAAATAACTTTTTGGGATACTATATTTACCTTGAGAAAGATTCATAAGACATAGAAAAAAAGTGAAGAAAAGAATGAGAACAATGAACTTCTTCATGATTTTAATTACTCTTTTTCTCTTCTCTCTTGCTAAAATAATGTTTAATATACATATTCCTTCAATTATGTCTTATATATAATGGAAAAACAAACTAAATTAAGGAAAAATTTTATAACTTCCCTAATTAGAAGACATTTTTTTGGAAATGAAGAAAACCAACTTTCATACAAGTGTCACTAAAAATAGTTGATAACAAAAGGTAGTTAGAAGTTAGAACGATCATTGCTCTCTAAAAGAATTTTTTTAAAAAAAAATGGAGAACGATCTTAAAATCATTTGCTCTACAACACCTTTTCCCTTAATTTCAATTCTTGAACTTATAAATTTGTTTTATTTTTCAGAAACTCCGATTTGTTTTATTAGACTATTTTTCGTAATTATATGCCTTCAAATGTCCAACTATTCCCATTAAAAAAGAAATAATAATAAAAAATTCAATAACTCTATTCTTATTACCTTACAGCTGGCTAATCATTTTAACATTTCGTAAAATATGTTAATATTTTTTTTCATTTAAAGGGTAAAGGTTGGGCAATCATAAACTATATTAATAAATCATTATTGACTGAATATTTCTATTCGAACAAAGAAAAATGTTGATTGGGCCTATATTTTTGGATTAATTACTATTTACTTCTCTCTCTTTCTAATAAACGCCTTGACAACTTTACCGCGGCTACTTCATTCAAAGTTTTTTCCCCACTAATTTTATCTTGTTTATTTTCTTACTCATTTACTCGACACAATTAAAATTTGATTTAATTATTAAATTGATCGTGCTAATGTAAATCCAGTTAATAGTCATCTCAGGTTAACTAGGATTTTGATTGTTTGATGCAATTATTAAATAGATTGTGTTTGAGTAGGCTTAAATTTTGATATGACATAAACACAATCCATTAACCCATTTTTCCACCTCTATATAAATTATGAATAGGTTATGTATTCCATGAACAATCATGCACTTTGCTCGTCTATAAAAGGAAAATACATTAGCTTGATAAAATGTACAGTTAGGAAATTACCATTAAGTTTCTTAAACATTGGGTCAAGGTTTTGTTGAACTTAAAATTTGTTTAAAACTATCTTCGATGGTGGAAACAAATTTATGGCTAATTTGTTCAATTTTCAAGTCATATGAATTAATTTCAAATTTGAGAATTTTAACCTTATTTATAGCCTCTTTTACCGTTTTCTAAGTTCATCTTTGGTTTATTTAAGTCTAGTATTGATAAGTTACCAATGAAAACTACACAAAGAACATCCTCACTTGAAGTAAATTGTCATACCCTAATCCAACACGTGTGGAGCATGTGGTAAAGGAGGTTACTTATAAATAATAATCCTTCACAAAATCCTCAATTAGAAATGAGCCAAAGTTATTCAAACAAATCCACTAGCCTAATACTAAGGATTTTCCTTTTTCCAAAGCCATAAATATAACAAAGTCTCAAAACTCTCCAATTGCAAGTTCGGGAGATAAACAAACTTAAAGGAAACAAAAGTTCATTCTCCTCTTATTCTACTAACAAAAATAAATAAATTTCTAGGTCCAAAGATAAGCGCATCTCTCAACAAGTTACTCAATCTCCAAAAAGTAATGACAAGGAGTGCGCTGTCAACTTGGTAAGTAAAACCATTGCCACTCACTACAGTTATCAAGTTCAAAAAATATTGCAAGCCCTTTTCTTATCAAAACATATATTAAAAATCATAAATTTTACAAAATGCATTTTATAACAGAAAGATATAAATTCATAATTTATTTAGAATTTCAAAAGCGTAATTAATCACGAAAACAAATTGTATATCATATATACACAATAAAAAAAAAAAAGTTAGCTCATGTCACATAGTGTCACTTATACTTCCAATGACCCTGCTAAGAACATAATCAGAAACAGAATATTGTGTGTACAATCCAAATAGAAATCCAGTGGTGGTGCTGCTAAACATCTATATACATATATATATATATATATATCGTAAAATACGATCAAGATTATAATAGCTACAGAAACTAGCTGTAGACAATGAACCAAAGCATTTAAATTCATCTTTCATATATATAAAAACCTAGACATCACACTTTGTACTATGTGTGGTACTTCGTGACTTTAATGTATGTTATTAAAGAAGCCATCTACTTTAATGGCCTTAGTCTAGTTGACATATAGAATTAAATCCACAAAGCTTGTGAATCTTATATCTTCCATAGATTTGTTTTTGTTTTTTAATTTGCTTGAACTAGAAAGCACTAGATTGTTTTGTGTATGTTTGAGTTTTGTTTATGCTAGTTTTCTAGTAGCTAGCTCATTAATTCTTAAACTGAAATGTTGAAAGGTTTACTAGTAAATATTGTTGAGAATTTAGAATCCTTTGTTGTGTGGTTTTACATGATGTTTTATCAAAGTGGGGCTTTTATGATGTTGTCTGGTCTTTTATGCTACACATTTGGTCCACCAGTTAAAAAGTGCTTCACTTTAGATAAGGTAGTTGAAATGCAAGTTATGCAACCCAAGAAAGGGGGCGAATCGAGTTTTTAAAACTTATGCTAAGCAAACCACATAACAATTCAATCTATTGCCTTAATCAAATCAAAAACAATAAATTCAATCAAGCACAATATTAAAAGAGTAAGGGAAGAGAAAACAAACACAAGAATTTTTACGTGGTTCGACAACCCCGCCTACGTCCACGCCTTCAAGCTCACCCGGCTTGAGGATTTCACTATCCAAGCCTCCCAAGGCTTCAAATGTTTACAATTGACTTTCAAGGTGTCAATGGACCTTTACAATCAAGAGATTATCTCCCCAATCTCTTCACCCCAAGTGTTTCTCACACTTGTACATGTTGTGCAAATTTTATTGAACTCGCAAGTGCACGAATATATTGTATTATAGATCAATGGTGGCGAGTGTCGATCCCATGAGGAGGTGGATTTTAATTATATGTAGAATTAATTTTGTAAATGGGTGGTTGGATTTGTAGTGGAAATGATTTGGAATATGCTAAAACTTAAATTAAAATGGTGAGAATAAATTCTAAAATTGGAATTGAAATGGCGAGAATAAATTGAAGAGAATTCTATTGAAATGACGTACTTGGGTATCTGGATCCGTATCAACATGCATCATGGGCTAAATAATCCTTATTAATGCCAATTAAATCATGAGGGGGGAATCCACACCTCATGAACCACGCTCTAATCAATATGGTGCTAAGGGCTTATCGTGCCAAATAATAATAACCTTGTACTAGGGGGCCGGTGAAACCAAGGCAGTACTAGACAAGATTAGTATTATTTGTCGACGAGAAGTCAAAACATCCACAAAAATTAGAGGGGAAGAGAAAGTAAATTTACCAAATAAAGCCCATGACACATGTTGAGA
The DNA here is from genome assembly GCF_000493195.1 of Citrus x clementina. Classification (NCBI taxonomy): domain Eukaryota; kingdom Viridiplantae; phylum Streptophyta; class Magnoliopsida; order Sapindales; family Rutaceae; genus Citrus; species Citrus x clementina. The sequence continues at coordinate 17,051,945 of NW_006262339.1, read as the reverse complement.
CTTCACCTTCAACCCAAGCTTGAAAGAAAATTAACCACTCATAATTGAACTAGGGGCAAAATGAGAATTTATTAAAATACATAGAAAATACAAGATGAAGAAGAAATTACAGAAAATGGATCCCAAAAATAGATTCAGAGATATCAAATTAGGGGGGGAAGGCCCCCTTTTTATAGATACATTGAGTAAATTGTGGTCATCGGATTAAAAATAGTTTGGACGCTCAGGATTTCGCCATATCATCAGTCAACAGTACGCGTGAATAGTATGCAGTTTGACCACGCGGATGAACAATAACACGGTTTTACCCGGGTGAACAGTGACGCGGTTTGGTTGAAAATAATCCTGTGTAATGCATGTACTATACGCGAGATTTTTTATCCACTGATATGCTGCCACGTCATCAATCAACAGTGCATAAGAATTTTAGTCCAACAGGATCGTGAAACCTCATCAGTCAATGCCACATCATCGGTCAATGCCACGTCATCGATCCGTTTATGTGAACAGTGTCGTGAACAGTAACGTAGACAATACCATATATGTGAATAGTACCGTACATGTGAACAGTGCCATTTTTCCTTTTATGCTCCTCCTAAGGTTTTTGACCGTCCTGAGTTCAAAAGTGATGTCCATTTTGTCATTTGATCTCTCGTTTATTGTGAAATGACTATAATGCCCCTAAAATACATAAAATACTTAATTAAAATAAAACACACATAATTAAATTACAAAAAGCTAAAACACATAAAAGTAAAGGTTGTTAGTAAAACTTGAAATATAAAATGACGGCTTTCTCCTTTATAAATATGTATTTTCTAACACTCAACACATCCTGCAACCAGCTTATTGCTAGTCCCTAGCAAATAAAGCGAAAACAAAATTTAAATCCAAAATGTTTTTTTTTAAACACTCGTGTTTATTCAATCAGACGAATGATAACAATCAAATAATTGTATAAGCATTATCTCCAGTCTAAAGGAATATCACACCCACATCAACCATCCACATGAATCAGCCTAGTAGATTGTCATAGCTAATTTCAAGAATGACATGTCAAACCCCAAAATCTCACTAGAAATAGTGACACTCTCACAAAAAAATGTTAAACCCAATAAAAATAGTCACTCCAATGAATGGTAATTGAGAGAAAATAATAAAGAAGTGATCTCACATGCTCTCACCAAAATGAAAGAAATATGCCCTCAGCTTAGAAATAATACGATCTCCAGTCAAATAAAAATGCTAGTCAACCCAATTTATTTATTTATTTTTTATTTTTTTCATGCATCACTACATCTTTTTAGCCCATATAACTAGCTTCTACTTCATATTATAGTTCCCTAAAATCAAGAAGGACTTTTATTAGGACGTAACATAGGCTAGGGACATGGTTAACAAAGAAGGGAAATAAGGAAAACAAAGTATATGTTTGAGAAAAATGCAGAGAAATTTTTTTTTTTGAAGTTGCAAGGTGTATTTCACCTATTATTGTTATTTTTTTTGAAACATTTTTTTTTTGCTTTTGCTTGGCACAACGTCACTGAACAAAATAATTATTTACATTTTTCTCAAACATAAATAGGTGATGGAACTTATAAGACATTGGGTAATACTCCAAATCGGAGTGGGTCAAGATGATAAGTTTGACAAAGAAATATTTTTTTTTTAAAGGCTCAAAAGGGTTAACTATGGATATTTGATAAAAAACGATGGCTAGAAAGGCTCAAACGGATCAAAGATGGCCTTTTCATTGTCTTTTAGGGCTCTAAATAATCTTCCATATCTACTAGTTAGATGGGCCTCCAAATGTAGCAACACACATTTTTTTTAATTTTTTTTAAGGGTTAACTCAAAAGAAATCTAGAGATCGTGTATACATTAATAAATTGTTAAGCTGTATAAAGAATGGGCAAAAGGGTTACTCTCCAAGAAAAATGATAGGCTCAAAAACTCACTTGGTACTTATTATGACATGTTCATTCCTTCAAGAAACTCATATTTGTCTCCGACATCAACATGTAGAGTAGCAAACATAATGTAACATCACTTAAGACCAAAGACAATACAAATACTAAAATTTGAAATAAATCATGTCATCCAATGTCAAAACAAATCACACAATTTTTTTTTTAAACAGCATTCTACCCCCAACCTATTCTAAACATGAAAGGAAAATATACATGCAGAAATGTGAAAATGATGCATAAAAACTAATTAGAAAAGTTACATGTAAAATGATAGAAAACGAAAATGATTTTTTTTTTTTAACTTAGAAGATGCGTTTCTAGAGGCACTACACTCCATATTCAGCCATCTTCAAGTCAAAAATTTGAAAATATATATTTATAAGGAGAAATTAAAAAGAAGAAAAATAAACATCAAAACATAATAAAGAAAAAGAAAATGTCTGAATTTTTTTTTGTTTTTTTTTTAATTTTTTTAACGATGAAGATGCGTTTCTAGAGTCACTACACTCCATATTCAGCCATCTTCAACACAAAAAGTTAGCAACAATTAGTTTCTACAACAAAAAATCAGTAAAAACTTAACCAAGATTCCACAATTGTCGAGTATTCCCTCCCCCTAGCCAGAACGAAACATTGTCCTCAATGTTTGAAAGGAAAGAAGTAGAGTTTAAAAGACATCACCCGGGTGGTGTAACACATAAGAAAATATTTACAAGCGGAGAGTTAAATCTAATTTGTACTTCTTACTGTGGCTACTGTTACCATCATTATTTGGGCGCTCCAACACAAAGGTCCAAGGGTCTGGCTCCGGTTTATAAGCTTGTAACATATCAAGTAGCTCATTAGCAGTGTGGGCACAAATAAAAAGTTTTTTCACAATAGAAGGAATGAAATAGTTTTTTATTGCATGGTTAAGAAATGCGATAAAGTTATCATAAAAGTTATTGACATTTAACAAACCGATGGGTTTCTGGTGGATGTGCAGATGGGCCCAAGATGCTAGTGTGATAAGTGCCTCTAGTGTTGCAAGATCTCCTGGAAGGAAAATAAAAGCATCAGCATGATTAAGCATTTCAGTTATTCTTTCTTGCATACCTGAGACGACTAACTCTTCTCCAGTTGATGAGTCAGACGAACTGCCCAATGGTTTTAGGACTCTTGGGATGATGCCTAACACTTGGCTGCCTCTGATAAAAGCTACTTCTGAGACCATTTTTGATAACCATCAATTACCTCCTCCATACACCAAGTGTAATTTTCTTGCTGCTATGCTTCGACCAAGATCTATGGCTGCCTCAACAAACTCTTTATGTTTGCCATATGTAAATCCAGAAAGCACACAAATGTTCTTAAATTGTCTATTGGGAGTAGCTGCCATTGTGATACTTCTCAAAAATAATTTGTGAGTGCTTGACAAAAAAGAAATCACATTTAAGAATCTTGGTGACAGTGGATCACAGTTGTGTATGAGGTAACATGTCAGTGTCAAATAACGCGTAAAGCACGTGGCTCGCTAGTAAAAAAAGAAACAGTAAAAGGAAAAAGCAAACAGTAATAAAATTATTAAAGATAATAATGCACATAATAAAACAATAGTGAAATAAAATAACAGTAAAGTGAAAGGATATTTACAGGTAGTTGTAGAAACGACTTGAACGCGCTCTATGGGTCGAGGATAGGCTTCCCATCCAGTTTTCTTATAAACTGGCAAATAGGGTCGTTTATAGTCAGATTCCCGAGACTATATCGTGCATGCTCTTTCTGGAATAATGGCCATAACTGGAGAATCGCTCCTTGCACATATCCACTAGGATGCGTTTCAAGAGACAAAATGATATCATCCAATGACTCCTTATTCAATCCATCCCTAATGAATTGAATCTTATCTTCCCTGTTATCAGACACCATTCCTAAAGAACGTGGGTTTTTATTACAACTCATTCTGGCACACTTATGACAAGCAATAGAAATTCTTCGAGCTCGTCGTTTTCTTGCATAATTTCCTTTACCACAACCAGGCATGTATGCAATAAATTTTGGAGGTAACTCACCTGCCGATCGTACTTTAGCCTCGATTAACCAACGGATGTCAGCAGGTATGTTATTCCTCATGAGCAATCTCATGCGTTCGGACCAAGCTTTATAGATCGTAAGGAGGGCATTCTGAGGAAGTGAAGGGAATCGCTTGTGAAGCTTCACTAGAGTCTCGTTTCTGTCCATACTTTCACCTCAGAATATCAGTTATTATGGGAAACCGAAGTAACCGATTTGATTGTCATGGAGTGCCGTTATCCGCCATTTCACCGGGGTAACAAATTAAAGCACACAAACAGAAAAACAAATTAAAACACACAAAGAAAATTAAAATCGTCCTCTTATTGAATTTACCTCAAGCTCCAACTGGATGTCGTAAACACTTCTCTCAATGTCTCTAAGTTGGCGTTCTAAACCCTCAACATAGGCTACTAACTCTGGTGGTTGTAGAGCCCAAATGCGATGTGTTTTACAAAATTGAATCTGCCTTTTGAGATGAGTTTTGACACGTTGAAGTGCTTTAAGAATGTTCAGAAGGAACGGTCTAAGTAAGGTACTCATGATTAAAAATGATAAAAGAAAACTTAATGGTAAAATAAACACACTTATGCAAAAACAATTTCAATTAGCAAGAGAATAATAATAAAAAGAAAGAAAGAAAAATCAAATCAACGAAAAGAAAAAAATCAATTCAAATTTGGTGGGTCACTCAAATTTATTTCGGTGTCTTCTCCATGTGGTTGGTACTCTAGATATGGCTTTAATCTTTGACCATTAACTTTAAACGTGACACCGTTCTTTGGGTCCTTAATTTCAATTGCCCCATGTGGAAAAACAGTATGAACAATAAATGGGCCAGACCAACGAGAGCGTAACTTACCTGGGAATAGGTGCAAGCGAGAATTGAATAAAAGCACTTTCTGACCTGGAGTGAACGATTTTCTCATAATTTGCTTATCATGGAAGACTTTCATTCGTTGCTTGTAAATCTTGGCATTTTCGTATGCATCATTGCGAATTTCTTCAAGTTCTGCCAGTTGTAATCTTCTTTCTGAGCTGGCTTGCTGCATGTCAAAGTTGAATTTCTTGATGGCCCAATATGCACGATGCTCGAGTTCCACAGGTAGTTGGCAAGCTTTTCCATACACTAGCCTGTAGGGTGACATCCCAATCGGGGTCTTGAAAGCCGTTCTATATGCCCATAATGAATCATCAAGTCTTAATGACCAATCTTTTCTGTCCGGCCTCACCGTCTTTTCTAATATGTGCTTTATTTTTCGATTGGAGATCTCAACTTGGCCACTGGTTTGCGGATCATATGGGGTCACCACTTTGTGAGTGATTGAATACTTTGTCAAAAGAGCTTTGAATGCTTTGTTACAAAAGTGGGCACCACCATCACTGATTATTGCTCGAGGGAATCCAAAGCGTGAGACAATATTGCTTTTCAAAAATCCTATCACCACCTTGTGATCATTGGTCCTACATGGAATTGCTTTTACCCATTTCGATACGTAGTTAACAGTAACCAATATGTATTGATGGCCAAAAGAAGGGGGAAAGGGTCCCATGAAGTCGATACCCCATACATCAAAAATCTCAACCACTAAAATTAGATTTAGTGGCATCATATTCCTTCGCGTGATGCTCCCCATTCGTTGACACCTATCACATGAAGAACAGAAAGTGTAAGCGTCTCGAAATATAGTTGGCCAATAGAAACCACATTGTAAAACTTTAGTTGCTGTTTTCTTAGCACTGAAATTGCCTCCACAAGCTTGTTCATGGCAGAATGAAAAGATATTCGAAATTTCACTTTCTGGGACGCATCGTCTAACAATTTGATCTACACAATACTTGAACAAATACGGGTCATCTCAAAAGAAATTCTTTATTTCTGCAAAGAATTTAGCCTTGTCTTGCTTGGTCCAATGCTCTGGAAGTTTACTTGTAACAAGATAATTAACTATATCAGCATACCAAGGCAATGCTTCGGCACTCATTAATTGTTCATCTGGAAATGACTCATTCAATATTAATGGCTCTGTAATTGTGTCAAAATGGAGACGAGAAAGGTGGTCCGCCACAACATTTTCTGTCCCTTTCTTATCTTTGAATTCCAAATCAAATTCCTGCAAAAGTAACACCCAACGAATTAGTCTAGCTTTTGCATCTTTCTTTATGAGAAGATATTTAAGAGCAGCATGATCTGTGAATATAATTATTTTACAACCAATGAGATATGATCGAAATTTTTCCAATGCAAACACTACTGCTAGCATTTCTTTTTCAGTAGTTGAATAGTTCAACTGTGCATCATTTAATGTCATACTAGCATAGTAAATAACGTGGGGAACTCGATCAACTCTTTGTCCTAATACTGCTCCTACTGTATAATCAGATGCATCATACATTAGCTCAAATGGTAAGCTCCAGTTTGGGGCCTGAATGATGGGTGATGATGTCAACAACTGTTTTAATTTTTCAAACGCCATAAGACATGAATCATTAAAGATAAAAGGTACATCCTTAGCAAGTAAATTGCATAAGGGTCTAGAAACTTTGCTAAAATCTTTAATGAAACGTCTATAGAAACCAGCATGCCCAAGGAAAGATCTTACTTCTCTGACTGTTTTGGGTGGAGGAAGATTAGAAATGAGATCCACCTTGGCTTTGTCAACCTCAATACATTTGCTCGAAATGATGTGACCGAGAACAATACCTTGTTTTACCATAAAATGGCATTTCTCCCAATTTAAGACCAAGTTCTTCTCGATACATCTCTGCAGAACTAGTGTTAGATGATGTAAACATTGATCAAACGAGTCACCAAAGACAGAAAAATCATCCATAAAGACTTCAAGGAATCGTTCCACCATATCAGAAAAAATGCTCAACATGCATCGTTGAAATGTAGCAGGTGCATTACATAATCCAAATGGTATTCTCCTATATGCAAATGTGCCAAAAGGGCAAGTGAAAGTAGTTTTCTCCTGATCTTTTGGTGCTATGGGAATCTGATTATATCCTGAATAGCCATCTAGAAAGTAATAAAATTCATGGCCTGTTAATCTATCAAGCATTTGATCAATAAATGGTAAAGGAAAATGGTCTTTACGTGTGACAGAATTCAACTTCCTATAATCAATACATACACGCCATCCTGTAGTTACTCTAGTGGGTATCAATTCATTATCAGCATTCGTAACTACTGTGACTCCTGACTTTTTGGGGACAACTTGCACAAGACTGACCCATGAACTATCATAAATGGGGTAAATGATACCTGCGTCTAATAGCTTAAGGACTTCAGTTCTAATAACTTCTTTCATGTTAGGATTTAACCGACGTTGCATTTCCCTAGTAGATTTAGCATTTTCATCAAGGTGAATGTAATGCATGCAGTCTACTAGGTTTATACCTTTTATGTCTGCTATGGTCCATCCTAATGCCCCTTTGTGCTCTTTCAAAACATCCAACAACTTACCTTTTTGTTCGTCATTTAGGGATGATGAGATGATTACCGGCAGAGTACTTTCTTCTCCCAAAAATGCATATTCTAGAGTGTTGGGTAATGGTTTGAGCTCGAGTTTCGGTGGTGATTCTGATGATGGGATGAGTTTCTTCTCTGATGGTGCTAGTTGTTCAACTCTTGACTTCCATTTATTAGTGTCCATAGATGGTGCTGAGTCAAGCAGGGCGTTGACCTCATCGACCGATCTGTCAATATCAAAATTCAAACCAAAGTGAGTTAAACATGTTTGTAAAGGATCATCACTAAGGTTTGAAACAAAAGTATCATCAACTAATGCTTTAATTAAATCCACATCAACAATTCCATCATCTGCACTGTGAGGTTGTTTGGCAATGTTGAAGATGTTTAGCTCCATAGTCATGTTGCCGAAAGACAACTGCATATTTCCAATCCTGCATTGAATGTAAGCATCCGCAGTTGCCAAGAAAGGTTGGCCTAGAATAATGGGGATGTGCTTCCTTGAATCTTGTATTGGTTGAGTGTCAATTACAATGAAATCAACAGGAAAAGCACGTCCTCCACAATACCACGAGGTATTTTTGTGGACCGATCTGCAAGTTGTAACACCACTGGAGTTGGGTGTAATTCTCCAAGTCCAAGTTTCACGAATATAGAGTAAGGAAAAAGATTTACACTAGCTCCTAAATCCAACAAAGCATTCTCAATTGTGTGGTTCCCTATACTACATGAGATAGCGGGGGAGCCTGGGTCTTTGCATTTTAAAGGAATTTTATGTTGGAGTATAGAACTAACGTTTTCTGTTAAAAATGTCTTCTTTTGAACATGCATATTTCTCTTTTTAGTACAAAGGTCTTTAAGAAACTTGGCATAAGATGGAACTTGTTTAATAGCATCAAGTAGAGGGATGTTAACACTTACCTGTTTGAAGATTTCGAGAATCTCACCTGTGGATTTTCCCTTCTTTCCTTTAGCTAACCTTTGGGGGAATGGAGCTTTGGGAACGTATTCTCATGGGTTGGTTTCTTCTTTCTCCTCCGGTGATGAGTCCTCAACATTCACAGGTACAATTTGATTTTCTTTTGTCACCGGCATCTCCACTTTGTTGTCGAGTTCCTTTCCTTTTCACAAGGTCATTACTGCTTTGACCTCTCCATGCTGCTGTGGTGAACTGGTACTTGCTTCATGCACTCCTTTAGGGTTAGGCACTGGTTGACTTGGAAACTTACCTTTCTAAACGGTCATTGCCAAGGTCTGAACTGAAGAAGCAAGTTGTCCCACCATCTTCTCGAGGCTTGAAACTGATTGGGCTTGTGAATTGAAGCCTGCTCTCAACTCATTTCGTAGTCCATCAATGGTGCGGTTCTGTTGCTCAATTGTGGAGTGAGTAACATTCTTGAAATTTTGGAACGCATCCTCCCATGGTCTGGGTTGAGAGTAGTTCTGGTTCTGATTGTATGGTCTAAATGGGGGCTGAGAGGCTTGAGGAACTTGAGGAATTTGTTGCATTGGTGGAGCTGGAGCTGCTGGTCCATTCTGTTGGAATCCTTGAAACCATGAAAAATTGGGGTGGTCTCTCCATCCAGGATTATATGTGTTGGAGTATGGGTTGTAATTTGATGGTTTTCTCATTATACCTATGGCATTGGCTTGATCTGAGTATGAGTCAAGGTCATGTGGTTCAGTTGATTTAGCAGTCGATAACGATGCTATTTGTCGAGCAAGACCTTCAACCATCTCCTTGACTTCTTTGATTCCTGAAGTTGACTCGCCAATGTGAACCTCATTCACTCCTTTAATTCTTTTAGTATTCCTGAGCGATCGACTCCGTTGTTGGGAATTATCTGCTTGTCGCTGGAAGAATTCCCAAATCTCTGATGCACTTTTTGACATTAGCTCTCCTCCACTTGTTACCATTAGCCATTCTTGCACATTCGGCAATAATCCCTCCAAAAAGTATTGGCATTGGTGCCATTTCTCGTACCCATGATGTGGACACTTCAAGAGTAGCCCATTAAATCGCTCCCATGTTTTGAAAAATTGCTCGTCCTCTCTCTAGGTAAACTCCGAGATTTCCCAGCGAATAGCATTGGTTTTATGCACTGGGAAATATTTATTCAAAAATTTTGTAACCATTTGTTCCCATGATGTGATGCTATTAGCAGGCAAAGTATTAAGCCATGAACGAGCTCTATCTTTTAAAGAAAATGGGAATAATCTGAGTTTAACATCATCGTTTGAAAAATTCTCGTATTTAAAAGTTTGACAAATAGCATGAAAATCATTCAGATGATTATATGGGTCCTCATTTTCTAAGCCATAGAATGTTGGGAGACAATTTAGCACACTAGGTTTTAGTTCAAAACTCCTAGCAGCTACATTTGGGTATCTTATACATGATGTGCTCAAATTAGCTAAAGGACTGAAGTAGTCCTTAAATGGCCTCTCCTGTGGTTGCAAATCCATTTTATTTTTAATTTGTTTGTGTGTGCAAAGTGTTTTCTCTAATTCAAGGTCTATAGGTTCAAGATTAGGTAATAATGACCTACGACCATGCATGCAAAACAAATAAAATAAAAATAAAGATGGGAACAAAACAAATAAAAATAAAGAAGAGGGAGAAATTACGATACTAACCTTATTGCGCTATTAAAACCTTTCTATAAAAATACACAAAAATAAATACGTGAAATAAATTAACTAAAAATTAAATTAATAAAATAAAAAAAATTACAAAGAAAAATAAATTAAAAATTAAATTACAGAATTTTAAAAAAGAGAAAAATGAAAGAAATACTAACCTTTAAATGTAGATTCACTTTTTTTTTCTTTTTCTTTTTTTTTAATAAAAAAATACAAGAAAACAAATAAAGAAATTATTCACAAAAATTAATTCTATGAATTAAATTACTTACCTCCCCGGCAACGGCGCCAAAAACTTGTTGTGCAAATTTTAATGTACTCGCAAGCGCACGAATCTATTGTAGTATAGATCAATGGTGACGAGTGTCGATCCCACGAGGAGGTGGATTTTAATTATGTAGAATTAATTTTGTAAATGGGTGATTGGATTTGTGGTGGAAATGATTTGGAATATACTAAAACTTAAATTAAAATGGCGAGAATAAATTCTAAAATTGGAATTGAAATGGCAAGAATAAATTGAAGAGAAATCTATTGAAATGACGTACTTGGGTATCTGGATCCGTATCAACATGCATCATGGGCTAAATAATCCGTATTAATGTCAATTAAATCATGAGGGGGGAATCCACACCTCATGAACCACGCTCTAATCAATATGGTGCTAAGGGCTTATCGTGCCAAATAATAATAACCTTGTACTAGAGGGCCGGTGAAACCAAGGCGGTACTAGACAAGATTAGTATTATTTGTCGACGAGAAGTCAAAACATCCACAAAAACTAGAGGGGAAGAGAAAATAAATTTACCGAATTAAGCCCATGACACATGTTGAGACTTCACCTTCAACCCAAGCTTGAAAGAAAATTAGCCACTCATAATTGAACTAGGGGCAAAATGGAAATTTCTTAAAATACGAAGAAAATAAAAGATGGAGAAGGAATTACAGAAAACAGAGTCCAAAAATGGATTCAGAGATATCAAATTAGGGGGGGGGGGGGGAGGCCCCCTTTTTATAGATACATGGAGTAAATCATGGCCATCGGATTAAAAACAGTTTGGACGCTCAGGATTGCGCCACGTCATCAGTCAATAGTACGCGGTTTGACCACGTGGATGAACAGTAACACGGTTTGACCTGGATGAACAGTAACACGGTTTGGTTGAAAATAATACTGTGTGATACATGTACCGTACGCGAGATTTTTCGTCCACTGATATGCTGCCACGTCACCGTCAACGGTACATAAGAATTTTAGCCCAACAGGATCGTGACACCTCATTAGTCAATGCCACATCATCGGTCAATGCCACGTCATCGTCCGTCTATGTAAACAGTGTCGTGAACAGTAACGTATATAGTACTGTACATGTGAATAGTGCTATTTTTCCTTTTATGCTCCTCCTAAGGTTTTCGACCGTCCTGAGTTCAAAAGTGATGTCCGTTTTGCCGTCTGATTTCTTCTTTATTGTGAAATGACTATAATGCTCCTAAAATACATAAAATACTTAATTAAAATAAAACACATGTAATTAAATCACAAGAAGGTTAAATACATAAAACTAAAGGTTGTTAGTAAGACTTGAAATGTAAAATGACGGTTTTCTCCTTTATAAATATGCATTTTCTAACACTCAACGGGTATCTTATGCATGATGTGCTCAAATTAGCTAAGGGACTGAAGTAGTCCTTAAATGGCCTCTCCTGTGGTTGCAAATCCATTTTATTTTTAATTTGTTTCTGTGTGCAAAGTGTTTTTTCTAGTTCAAGGTCTATAGGTTCAAGATTAGGTAATAATGACCTACGACCATGCATGTAAAATAAATAAAATGAAAATAAAGATGGGAACAAAACAAATAAAAATAAATAAGAGGGAGAAATTACGATACTAACCTTATTGCGCTATTAAAACCTTTCTATAAAAGTACACAAAAATAAATACGTGAAATAAATTAACTAAAAATAAATTAATAAGATAAAAAAAATTCAAAGAAAAATAAATTGAAAATTAAATTACAGAATTTTAAGGAAGAGAAAAAGAAAAGAAATACTAACCTTCAAATGTAGATTCACTTTTTTTTCTTTTTCTTTTTTTAATTAAAAAAATACAAGAAAACAAATAAAAGAAATTATTCACAAAAATTAATTCTATGAATTAAAATTACTTACCTCCCCGGCAACGGCGCCAAAATCTTGTTGTGCAAATTTTATTGAACTCACAAGTGCACGAATCTATTGTAATATAGATCAATGGTGACGAGTGTCGATCCCGCGAGGAGGTGGATTTTAATTATATGTAGAATTAATTTTGTAAATGGGTGGTTGGATTTGTGGTGGAAATGATTTGGAATATGCTAAAACTTAAATTAAAATGGCGAGAATAAATTCTAAAATTGGAATTGAAATGGCGAGAATAAATTGAAGAGAATTCTATTGAAATGACGTACTTGGGTATCTGGATCCGTATCAACATGCATCATGGGCTAAATAATCCTTATTAATGCCAATTAAATCATGAGGGGGGAATCCACACCTCATGAACCACGTTCTAATCAATATGGTGCTAAGGGCTTATCGTGCCAAATAATAATAACCTTGTACTAGGGGGCCGGTGAAACCAAGGCGGTACTAGACAAGATTAGTATTATTTGTCGACGAGAAGTCAAAACATCCACAAAAATTAGAGGGGAAGAGAAAATACCAAATAAAGCCCATGACACATGTTGAGACTTCACTTTCAACCCAAGCTTGAAGCAAAATTAGCCACTCATAATTGAACTAGGGGCAAAATGGGAATTTATTAAAATACGTAGGAAATACAAGATGGAGAAGAAATTACAGAAAATGGATCCCAAAAATTGATTCAGCGATATCAAATTAGGGGGAGAAGGCCTCCTTTTTATAGATACATTGAGTAAATTGTGCCCATCGGATTAAAAACAGTTTGGACGCTCAGGATTTCGCCACATCATCAGTCAACAGTACGCGTGAATAGTATGTGGTTTGACCACGCGGATGAACAGTAACACGGTTTGACTCGTGTGAACAGTGACGCGGTTTGGTTGAAAATAATCTTGTGTAATGCATGTACCGTACGTGAGATTTTTGGTCCACTGATATGCTGCCACGTCATCAATCAACAGTGCATAAGAATTTTAGTTCAACAGGATCGTGACACCACATCAGTTAATGCCACATTATTGGTCAATGCCACGTCATCGATCCGTCTATGTGAACAGTGTCGTGAACAGTAACGTAGACAGTACCGTATATGTGAATAGTACCGTACATGTGAACAGTGCCATTTTTCCTTTTATGCTCCTCCTAAGGTTTTCGACCGTCCTGAGTTCAAAAGTGATGTCCGTTTTGTCATTTGATCTCTCGTTTATTGTGAAATGACTATAATGTCCCTAAAATACATAAAATACTTAATTAAAATAAAAGACACATAATTAAATTACAAGAAGCTAAAGCACATGAAAGTAAAGGTTGTTAGTAAGACTTGAAATATAAAATGACAGTTTTCTCCTTTATAAATATGTATTTTCTAACACTCAATAGTACACTCACAATTTGATGAGAAATGAAAATTACAACAATAAAACTCTCTTTAAGAGTGGATAAACAAATTATAGCCCATTGATGATTCAATAAATGATGATTTGCGAAATGGAAACTCAATATATGTTATATGATCTTGTTTATGCTTGCAGTAGTCCTTAAAATGAAGTTGGAGTTGAGTTTTTATAGTTAAAGCCCGAAAACTAGCCGTTATAGACAAATTCCCGCAACTAAGCAGTTAGCCGCTTTATTTATCCCGCTAGCCGCTTGTAACAGTGATATTTCTTTTTAGTACAAAAGTAATTTTTCTTTTTAGTAATCCGACATTGTAATGAAATTACCCTTTGTTTCATATACAAATGTTTCTCAACCACAACAATTAATTACTTCAGTAAATATTATGATTTATTATTACAAACCACTGTATCATTATCTATCTATGATTAAACAATAGGTTAATATCGATATCGTGGATTCAGTGATCTCCATTCTTCATACTATTGGACACCACAATTAAGTTTGTTTAGGTGGTGGTGGATTGCAAATAATGTGACAATGGCAGATGTGCTGCTTGCCAGTTGATGGTTTGCATAGACAATTATTTGGGCTCTTTGTTGCTCCAGATTTATCGAAAAAGGCTTTAAGGTATACGAATTCTGCTTCCTTAGGATCCTTGGGACAAACGCCAGAAATTGTCATGTGTTTAGTACAAAATTTTAGTTGTCCTTTTCTTGCAAAGAAACATAAAAATCGTTAAAATGTGATTATTCTCACATAAACACCAATTTTAAAAGATATTTTTTTGGAAAAGAAGAAAACCAACTTTCATACAAGTGTCACTAAAAATAGTTGGTAATAAAAGATAGTTAGAAGTTAGAACCATCATTGCTCTCTAAACGTATTTAAAAAAAAAATTGGAGAACGATCTTCTTAAAACCATTTTCTCCACAAAACCTTTTCCCTTAATTTCAATTCTGAAACTTATAAATTTGTTTTATTTGTCAGAAACATCGATTTATTTTATTAGACTATTTTTCATAATTATATGCCTTTAAATGTCCAACTATTCCCATTCAAAAAGAAATAATAATAAAATATTCGATAACTCTATTCTTATTACCTTACAATCGGTTGATCATTTTAACATTTCATAAAATATATTAATTTTTTTTCATTTAAAGGGTAAGGATTGGGCAGTCATAAAATATATTAATTAATCATTATTGACTGAATATTTCTATTGGAACAAGGAAAAATGTTGATTGGGCCTATATTTTCAGCTTAATTAGTGTTTACTTCTCTCTCTTTCTAATATATGCCTTGACAACCTTACCACGGCTACTTCATTCAGAGTTTTTTCCCCTGCAAGTTCATCTTGTTTATTTTCTTACTCATTTACTCTACATAATTAAAATTTGATTTAATTATTAAATTGATCCTGCTGATGTAAATCCAGTTAATAGTCATCTCAGGTTAACTAGAATTTTGATTATTTGATGCAATTATTAAATAGATCGTGTTTGAGTAGGCTTAAATTTTGATACGACATAAACACAATCCATTAACCCATTTTGCCACCTCTATATATAAACTATTAATAGGCTATGTATTCCATGAACAATCATGCACTATTGCTCGTGTATGAAAGGAAAATACATTAGCTTGATAAAATGTATAGTTAGGAAATTACCATTAAGTTTCTTAAACATTTGGGTCAAGGTTTTGTTGAACTTAAAATTTGATTAAACCTATCTTGGATAATTGAAACAAATTTATGGCTAATTTGTTCAATTTTCAAGTCATAGGAACTAATTTCAAATTTGTGAATTTTAACCTTATTTATATCCTCTTTTACTATTTTATAAGTTCATTGATGATTTATCTAAGTCTAGTATTGATAAGTTACCAATGAAAACTACACAAACAACATCCTCACTTGAAGCAAATTTTAATACCTTAAATCCAACATGTGTTGAGCATGTGGTAAAGGAGGTTACTTATAAATCATAATCCTTCACAAAGGCCTCAAATAGAAATGTGTCAAAGTTTATTCAAACAAATCCACTAGCCTAATACTAAGCATTTTCCTTTTTCCAAAGGCAAAAATATAAGAAAGTCTCAAAACTCTCCAATTGCAAGTTTGGACGATAAACAAACTTAAAGGAAACAAAAGTTCATTCTCCTCTTATTCTACTAACAAAAATAACTAAATTTCTAGGTCCAAAGATAAGCGCACCTCTCAACAAGTTACTCAATCTCCAAAAAGTAATGACAAGGAGTGCACTGTCAACTTGGTAAGTAAAACCATTGCCACTCACTATAGTTATCAGGTCCAAAAAATATTGCAAGCCATTTTCTTATCAAAACATATATTAAAAATCATTAAGTTTACAAAATGCATTTTATAATAGAAAGATATAATTTCATAATTGATTTAGAATATCAAAAGCACAATTAATCATGAAAACAAATTGTATATCATATATACAAAATAAAAAAAAGGTTAGCTCATGTCACATAGTAGCACCTATACTTCCAATGACCTTGTTAGAAACAGAATCAAAACCAGAATATTGTTTGTAAAATCAAAATAGAAAATCAAGTGGTGGTGCTAAACATCTATATATATATATAATCCGATCAAGATTCGAATAACTACATAAAATAGTTGCATACAATGAGCCAAAGCATTTAAATTCATCTTTCATATATATAAAAACCCGGACAGCACACTTTGTACTATGTGTGGTACTTTGTGACTTTAATTTATGTTATTAAAGAAGCTCACAATCCTCCTTATCAGTGTCTCACAACAACCACCTCCTTTTCATCCCACTTTAGAAGCTCCTCCTTACCCCTCTTTAAAAGCTCATGGGAATATGATATAGCAGCTATTGAGTGAAGTTTGAATTCAAGCAACAAAACCAACTTCGGTCACAGTTTGCAGTATTTCAAGATCATATTATTACTGAGCAGTAATGCCTTTTTTATCAACAACAGCAGCTTCTTGACGGTCAGCATCAACTTTTTGCTGCTCTCGGGATTCTGCCATTATCCTTATCATCTCAGCCTCTTAATTAGTGACTTTTATCTTTCGCTTTATTTTTACTTGGTCGCCTATTTTTATGCACCAACATTATCATATGCATTTGATACTTTTGTTCTGACTTTGATTGGATAATATTTATGGATTCATGTTTTATACTTATTCTTGTTTTGGGTGCCTTAATTATTTGTTGTACATTGTTGGTTTCTTTGTTAGTAATTGTGAAAGTGTTTTTGATGGATTTGCATAGTGGGAAGTAATTTTGATGATAAAGAGGAGAAGATAGGTAACATGTATTTTGAAGTGTTTGAAGTGTCTTGGCCTATTTTGAAGTGCTACTGATATTTTATGACATATTCGAAAGAAGTTTACAAGTATTGTATAATTATATGCTTCCTGTACTTAGTGAAATACTAACTATGTAATCCAAGAGGGGGTGAATTGGGTTTTAAAATCTTAAGCAAATGAAAATCACAAAATAATTCAAAGCAATGATAATAATAACAACAATAAACAAAATTAAAGAGATAAGGGAAGATAGAGGATAAAAATGATATTATTACATGGCTAGACAAACTCCACCTACGTTCACGCCTCCAAGCTCACCAAGCTTGAGGATTCCACTATCCAAGCCTTTACAACCCAAGGCTTTAGGATTTACAATTGACTTCCAAGTTGTCAATCAACCTTTAAAACTTGAGGTAATACCAAACCTCTTATCCCAATTGTCTCCCACACTTACAATCACTCAATTATGATATTGAAATTAAGTTTACAAAGAAAATTTCCTCACATAATGTATGTGTTTACAAATGAAAGCCCAAAGTGTGATTTGATAAAAGAATACAAGTTTTAAGCACAAGCCAGATTGAATAATCAATAGCAAGCTCAATGATAATTGTTGAATTACATTGAATTTGAATATGATTGAGCATTTTTATAGTGAG
>NW_006262339.1:17029606-17034151 GCF_000493195.1 Citrus x clementina | reverse complement strand
GCCACAATTTGAATAGTCGGATCACTATTTTCATAAGTCGGATCGCCGTTATCATCCAGAAACTTGTACAAATATCAGCTAGTTGTTTGGACAAAACGGTATGTCATTTTCAACCTGGATGCTCTCTGGAATATTTTGGATAGCCGTTTGGGCTAAACGATATGCCGTTTGCAACCTGGGTATTCTCTAGAATTTGTTAGTTAACCATTTTCCAATAAATGGTTTGTTGTTTTCTTTCGAATCAATTTTTCATTTTATCCTTTGTATAATAGGTTTGCCATTTAATCATTAACAGTTATCCATTTTTTTCCATATTCTTATACAATCCCAAAAACAACTTTCGGCCTAAGAGCTTAACAAGTTTCAAGACTCCAACATTCTTAGTCAAAACTTATATGGCTTGTTATCATCAAAATCAATATTAAAAGATCAATGATGTTAACAATCTCCCTATTTTTTTATGATGACAAACCTTACATGTATTCAAGGTATGGAGAAATAAAAACAATGGTACCTGTTGTGCAAATTTTAATGTACTCGCAAGCGCACGAATCTATTGTAGTATAGACTAATGGTGACGAGTGTCGATCCCACGAGGAGGTGGATTTTAATTATATATAGAATTAATTTTGTAAATGGGTAGTTGGATTTATGGTGGAAATGATTTGGAATATGCTAATAATTAAATTAAAATGGCGAGAATAAATTTTAAAATTGGAATTGCAATTGAAATGGCGAGAATAAATTGAAGAGAATTCTATTGAAATGACGTACTTGGGTATCTGGATCCGTATCAACATGCATCATGGGCTAAATAATCCGTATTAATGCCAATTAAATCATGAAGGGGGAATCCACACCTCATGAACCACGCTCTAATCAATATGGTGCTAAGGGCTTATCGTGCCAAATAATAATAACCTTGTACTAGAGGGCCGGTGAAACCAAGGCGGTACTAGACAAGAATATTATTATTTGTCGACGAGAAGTCAAAACATCCACAAAAACTAGAGGGGAAGAGAAAATAAATTTACCAAATTAAGCCCATGACACATGTTGAGACTTCACCTTCAACCCAAGCTTGAAAGAAAATTAGCCACTCATAATTGAACTAGGGGCAAAATGGAAATTTATTAAAATACGAAGAAAATACAAGATGGAGAAGGAATTACAGAAAATGGATCCCAAAAATGGATTCAGAGATATCAAATTAGGGGGGGGAGGCCCCCTTTTTATAGATACATGGAGTAAATCATGGCCATCAGATTAAAAATAGTTTAGACGCTCAGGATTGCACCACGTCATCAGTCAACAGTCCACGATTTGACCACGTGGATGAACAGTAACACGGTTTGACTCGGATGAACAGTAACGCGGTTTGACTCGGATGAACAGTAACGCGGTTTGGTTGAAAATAATCCTGTGTGATACATGTACCGTACGCGAGATTTTTCATCCACTGATATGCTGCCACGTCACCATCAACAGTACATAAGAATTTTAGCCCAACAGGATCGTGACACCTCATCAGTCAATGCCACATCATCGGTCAATACCACGTCATCGATCCGTCTATGTGAACAGTGTTGTGAACAATAACGTAGTTAGTACCGTACACATGAATAGTACCGTACATATGAATAGTACCGTACATATGAATAGTGCCATTTTTCCTTTTATGCTCCTCCTAAGGTTTTCGACCGTCCTGAGTTCAAAAGTGATGTCCGTTTTGCCGTCTGATCTCTCCTTTATTGTGAAATGACTATAATGCCCCTAAAATACATAAAATATTTAATTAAAATAAAACACATGTAATTAAATCACAAGAAGGTTAAATACATAAAAGTAAGGGTTGTTAGTAAGACTTGAAATGTAAAATGACGGTTTTCTCCTTTATAAATATGCATTTTCTAACGCTCAACACACTCCCCAACCAGTTTATTGCTAGTCCCTAGCAAATGAAGCGAAAATAAAATTCAAATTCAAAATGATTTTTTTTTTTAAATTTAGAAACACTCGTGTTTATTCAATGAGATTAATGATAGCAATCAAATAAAAGTATAAGCATTATCTCCAGTCTAAAGTAACATCACACCCACATCAACCATCCACATGAATCAGCCCAGTAGACTTTGTTATAGCTACTTTCAAGAATGACATGTCAAACTCCAAAATCTCACTGGAAGTAGTGACACTCTCACAAAGAAATTAAACCCAATAAAAATAGTCACTCCAATGAATGATAATTGAGAGAAAATAATGAAGAAGTGATATCACATGCTCTCACCAAGATGAAATAGATATGCCCTCAGCTTAAAAATAATACGATCTCAAGTCAAATAAAAACTGTTAGTTAACCCAATTTATTTATTTATTTTTTTTATATGCACCACTACACTTTTTAGCCCATATAACTAGCTTCTACTTCAGATTATAGTTCCCTAAAATCAGGAAGGACTTTTATTAGGATGTAACGTAGGCTAGGGACATGGTTAACAAAGAAATGAAATAAGGAAAACAAAGTGTATGTTTGAGAAAAATGCAGAGAATTTTTTTTTTTTTGGAAGTTGCAAGGTGGATTTCACCTATTATTGTTATTTTTATTCTTTTGAAACAACAACTTTTGTTTTGTTGTTTTTTTTTGCTTTTTTTTTTTGTATAACTTCACTGAACAACATAATTATTTACATTTTCTCAAACATAAATAGGTGATGGAACTTATAAGATATCGGGTAATACTCCAAATCGGAGTGGGTCAAGATGATAAGTTGACAAAGAAAATGTTTTTTTTTTTTTTTAAGGCTCAAAAGGGTTAACTATGGATATTTAATAAAAGGGATGGCTAGAAAGTCTCAAACGGATCAAAAATAGCCTTTCCATCGTCTTTTAGGGCTCCAAATAACCTTCCATATCTACTAGTTAGATGGGCCTCCAAATGTAGCAACGCACTTTTTTTTTTTATTAAGGGTTAACTCAAAAGAAATCTAGAGATCGTGTATACAATAATAAACTGTTAAGCTGTATAAAGAATGGGCAAAATGGTTACTCTCCAAGAAAAATGATAGGCTCAAAAACTCACTTGATACTTATTATGACATGTTCATTCCTTCAAGCAACTCATATATGTCTACGGCATCAACATGCAGAGTAGCAAACATAATGTAACATCACTTAAGACCAAAGATAATACAAATACTAAAATTTAAAATTAATCATGTCACCCAATGTTAAAACAAATCACACAATTTTTTTTTTAAACAACATTCTACCCCCCAACCTATTCTAAACATGAAAGGAAAATATGCATGCAGAAATGTGAAAATGATGCATAAAAACTAATTAGAAAAGTTATACGTAAAATGATAGAAAACGAAAATAATTTTTTATTTTTTTTAAAGAAGATGCGTTTCTAGAGGAACTACACTCCATATTCAGCCATCTTCGACTCACAAGTTGGAAAATGTATATTTATAGAGGAGAAATTAAAAAGAAGAAAAATAAACATAAACACATAATAAAGAAAAAGAAAATGTCTGAATTTTTTTTTAAAGTTTTTTTTTTAATTTTTTTTTTAAAACGATGAAGATGCGTTTCTAGAGTCACTACACTCTATATTCAGCCATCTTCGACACAAAAAGTTAGCAACAGTTAGTTTCTACAATAAAAATTAGTAAAAACTTAACCAAAATTCCACAATTGTCGACTAGTCCCTCCCCCCAACCAGAACGAAACATTGTCCTCAATGTTTGAAAGGAAAGAAGTAGAGTTTAGAAGACATCACCTGGGTGGTGCAACACAGAAAACAATATTTACAAGCGGAGAGTTAAATCAAATTTGTACTTCTTACTGCGGCTACTGTTACCATCATTATTTGGGCGCTCCAACACAAAGGTCCAGGGGTCTAGCTCCGGTTTATAAGCTTGTAACATATCAAGTAGCTCATTAGCAGTGTGAGCACAAATAAAAAGTTTTTTCACATTAGAAGGAATGAAATAGTTTTTTATTGCATGGTTAAGAAATGCGATAAAGCCATCATAAAAGTTATTGACATTTAACAAACCGATGGGTTTTTGGTGGATGTGCAGATGGGCCCAAGATGCTAGCATGATAAGTGCCTCTAGTGTTGCAAGATCTCCTGAAAGGAAAATAAAAGCATCAGCATGATTAAGCATTTCAGTTATTCTTTCTTGCATACCTGAGACGACTAACGCTTCTCCAGTTGATGAGTCAGACGAACTGCCCAATGGTTTTAAGACTCTTGGGATGATGCCTAACACTTGACTTCCTCTGATAAAAGCTGCTTCTGAGACCATTTTTGATAACCCTCAATTACCTCCTCCATACACCAAGTGTAATTTTCTCGCTGCTATGCTTCGACCAAGATCTATGGCTGCCTCAACGAACTCTTTATGTTTGCCATATGTAAATCCAGAAAGCACACAAATGTTCTTGAATTGTCTATTAGGAGTAGCTGACATTGTGATACTTCTCAAAAACAATTTGTGAGTGCTTGACAAAAAAGAAATCACATTTAAGAGTCTCGGT
>NW_006262339.1:16943093-17024490 GCF_000493195.1 Citrus x clementina | reverse complement strand
AAGCAAATAGTAATAAAATTATTAAAGACAATAATGCAAACAATAAGACAATAGTGAAATAAAATAACAA
The DNA here is from genome assembly GCF_000493195.1 of Citrus x clementina. Lineage (NCBI taxonomy): Eukaryota > Viridiplantae > Streptophyta > Magnoliopsida > Sapindales > Rutaceae > Citrus > Citrus x clementina. The sequence goes on along the minus strand of NW_006262339.1, from coordinate 17,024,420 downwards.
TAAAGTAAAAGGATATTTACAGGTAGTTGCGACTGTGGCTCATATCTTCCTCTGGTTTTACGTCCAGAAACGGCTTGAACGCCCTCTATGGGTCGAGGATAGGCTTCCTATCCAGTTTTCTTATAAACTGGCAAACAGGGTCGTTTATAGTCAGATTCCCGAGACTATATCGTGCATGCTCTTTCTGGAATAATGGCCATAACTGGAGAATCGCTCCTTGCACGTATCCACTGGGATGCGTTTCAAGAGACAAAAGGATATCATCCAATGACTCCTTATTCAAGCCATCCCTAATGAATTGAATCTTATCTTCCCTATTATCAGACATCATTCCTAAAGAACATGGGTTTTTATTGCAACTCATTCTGGCACACTTATGACAAGCAACAGAAATTCTTCGAGCTCGTCGTTTTCTTGCATAATTTCCTTTACCACAACTAGGCATGTATGCAATAAATTTTGGAGGTAACTCACCTGCCGATCGTACTTTAGCCTCGATTAACCAACGGATGTCAGCAGGTATGTTATTCCTCATGAGTAATCGCATGCGTTCGGACCGAGCTTTATAGATCGTAAGGAGGGCATTCTGAGGAAGTGAAGGGAATCACTTGTGAAGTTTCGCTAGAATCTCGTTTCTGTCCATACCTTCGCCTCAGAATATCAGTTATTTTGGGAAACTGAAGTAATCGACTTGATTGTCACGGAGTACCGTTATCCGCCACTTCACCGGGGTAACAAACTAAAGCACGCAAACAGAAAAACAAATTAAAACACACAAAGAAAATTAAAATCGTCCTCTTATTGAATTTACCTCAAGCTCCAACTGGATGTCGTAAACACTTCTCTCAATGTCTCTGAGTTGGCTTTCTAAACCCTCAACATAGGCTACTAACTCTGGTGGTTGTAGAGCCCAAATGCGATGTGTTTTACAAAATTGAATCTGCCTTTTGAGATGAGTTTTGACACGTTGAAGTGGTTTAAGAATGTTCAGGAGGAATGGTCTAAGTAAGGTACTCATGATTAAAAACGATAAAAGAAAACTTAATGGTAAAATAAACACACTTATGCAAAAACAATTTCAATTAGCAAGAGAATAATAATAAAAAGAAAGAAAGAAAAATCAAATCAACGAAAAGAAAAAAATCAATTCAAATTTGGTGGGTCACTCAAATTTATTTCGGTGTCTTCTCCATGTGGTTGGTACTCTAGATATGGCTTTAATCTTTGACCATTAACTTTAAACGTGACACCGTTCTTTGGGTCAGTCCTTAATTTCAATTGCCCCATGTGGAAAAATAATATGTACAATAAATGGGCCAGACCAACGAGAGCGTAACTTACCTGGGAATAGGTGCAAGCGAGAATTGAATAACAGCACTTTCTGACCTGGAGTGAACGATTTTCTCATAATTTGCTTGGTCCAATGCTCTGGAAGTTTGCCTGTAACAAGATAATTAACTATATCAGCATACCAAGGTAATACTTCCACATTCATTAATTGTTCATCTGGAAATGACTCATTCAATGGTAATGATTCTGTAATTGTGTCAAAATGGAGACGAGAGAGGTGGTCCGCCACAACATTCTCTGTGCCTTTCTTATCTTTGAATTCCAAGTCAAACTCCTGCAAAAGTAACACCCAACGAATTAGTCTAGCTTTTGCATCTTTCTTTGTGAGAAGATATTTAAGAGCAGCATGATCCGTGAATATAATTATTTTACAACCAATGAGATATGATCGAAATTTTTCCAATGCAAACACTACTGCTAGCATTTCTTTTTCAGTAGTTGAATAGTTCAACTGTGCATCATTTAATGTCATACTAGCATAGTAAATAACGTGGGGAATTCGATCAACTCTTTGTCCTAATACTGCTCCTACTGCATAATCAGATGCATCACACATTAGCTCAAATGGTAAGCTCCAGTTTGGGGCCTGAATGATGGGTGATGATGTCAACAACTGTTTTAATTTTTCAAACGCCATAAGACATGAATCACTAAAGATAAAAGGTACATCCTTAGCAAGTAAATTGCATAAGGGTCTAGAAACTTTGCTAAAATCTTTAATGAAACGTCTATAGAAACCAGCATGCCCAAGGAAAGATCTTACTTCTTTGACTGTTTTGGGTGGAGGAAGATTAGAAATGAGATCCACCTTGGCTTTGTCAACCTCAATACCTTTGCTCGAAATGATGTGACCGAGAACAATACATTGTTTTACCATAAAATGGCATTTCTCCAAATTTAAGACCAAGTTCTTCTCGATACATCTCTGCAGAACTAATGTTAGATGATGTAAACATTGATCAAACAAATCATCAAAGGTAGAAAAGTCATCCATAAAGACTTCAAGGAATCGTTCAACCATATAAAAAAAAATGCTCAACATGCATCGTTGAAATGTAGCAGGTGTTAGCCTATATGTTTATAAATATTGATTTTGATGATAACAAACCACATGTATTTATTGAGTCAAGATTTATGAATTGTGCTTTTATAATAAGAAAATGATGTTATGGGATTAAAGCATTTTGGACTAAAATGAAAGTAATTTTAAAATCTTTGATAGTATTTTAAATTTCGGATTTGGACCTATTTGAAACTATTTAAATGTTTTTGGACCATTCTATAATTTCACATAGTTTGGGCAAAGTCATAATTTCAGAAAGTTGTGGGATTGACAAAGCATTATTCTAAAGTTCTGAAATTGGACCTTTTTGCAAACTTTCATAACGTTTTGGGCCACACTACAGTTTTATAAAGTTTTGGGGTCAAACTATAAATTTGGAAAAATATTCACTGTAGCAGTTACTGTAGCAAGCGGAAATCCGGATTATGACAAACGGAAGTCCGGATTTTAGGCAGAATCTATCCGAATTAAAAGCGGAATTCCGGATCCTGACAAACGGAAATCCGGTTGTTGGGCAGTAAGCTACTGAGCGTAAGCGGAAATCCGGATGTTCAGAAATTCAAATTTGTGGCTGTAACGGTAACATTAAGCGGAATTCCGGTTGTCCATAACCGGTAATCCAGTTACGACCAAAATGTGCATAACGGCTAGTTGTTTAGCTCAAACTATAAGAACTCAAATCCAACTCATTTTCAATCTCTCCAACAAGCAAAAACAAAAAGCACACATGATATCTTGAGCTTACAACTTGCAAAACACAAATCATTGAATCATTCATTGTTCTTCATCTTTGAATATCTACTCATTGAGTGAGTTTCATTGTATCTTTCATTTCTTCAATTTATTTGTAAGAGTTTGAGTGTGTGAGACACTTGAGTGAAGAGATTGGGAGATAATCTCTTTGTTGTAAAGGTTTATTGACACCTCAAAGTCAATTGTAATTGTTGAAGCCTTGGAAAGGCTTAGATAGTGAAATCCTCGAGCTTGGATCGCTTGGAGGCGTGGACGTAGGCGGAGATTGCCGAACCACGTAAAAATTCGTGTGTTTGTTTCTCTTCTCCCTTACTCTTTAATTATCGTGCTATTATTGAACTTATTGTTTTCAATTATTGTTAAGACATTAGATTGCTTGTTGTGTGGATTTGTTAGGATAATTTTTAAAATTCCAATTCACCCCCCCTCTTGGGTTGCACACTTGTATTTCATTTGGTATCAGAGCTTGGTGCTCTTATTTAGATTTAACCATCTAGAGTTAAAGATCAATGGCAACTCAAAACGATTCCACATTTAGGGAAGGACAGTCCACCACTAGACCACCTTACTTTGATGGAAACGATTATCCATATTGGAAAACTAGGATGAGAATTTACTTGCAAGCCTTAGATTATGAGATTTGGGAAATCGTTAATGATGGTCCTTTCATGCCCTTGACTAAAAATGAAGTCGGAGAAGATATTCCAAAACCTTCACGGGATTGGAACGAATTTGAAAAGAGAAAAGCTTCTCTAAATTCCAAAGCCATGAATGCCTTATTTTGTGCACTAGATAAGAAAGAGTTTCATAGAGTGTCTAGTTGCGAAAGTGCTAATGAGATTTGGCACAAACTTGAGGTTGTCTATGAAGGCACGAACCAAGTGAAAGAATCTAAAATAAGTAGGTACACTCGACAATATGAATTGTTCCAAATGGAACAAAATGAAAATGTGTACTCTATGTATACTAGATTCACGGACATAGTGAACACTCTAGGAGCCCTAGGAAAGACTTTTTCAAATAGCGAAAAAGTCAAGAAAATCATTAGGTCTCTACCTAAGGAATGGAGACCAAAAAGGACTGCCATTGAGGAAGCCAAGGATTTAAATGTGTTACCTATTGATGATTTAATTGGCTCTCTTATTTCATATGAAGAAGATTTGGCAGCTGAAAAAGGGCATGAGGAAAAGAAGAAGAACATTGCTCTCAAGGCTTCAAAACGTGAGAGTGATGAGGAAAGCGAAATGGATGATGAGGAGTTGGCTATGTTAGCTAGAAGATTCAGAAAATTTTACAAGAAGAATAATGAGCAGAGAAAGTTCAGAGGCTACAAGAATAAGAAGGAGAAGAAGGAGCCAATCACTTGTTATGAATGCAAGAAGCCCGGACACATACGACCGGAATGTCCTCTTCTCAACAAATTCAAGAAGAAGGCTATGGTGGCCACATGGGATGATAGCGATGAGGAAACAAGTGACGAGGATGAACAACAAGAAATGACAAACTTAGCTCTCATGGCCATTGGGGAAGAATCATGTGATGAACTTGATGAGGTAAGTGTTCTTCCTACATATGATGAATTGCATGATGCTTTTAATGATTTGCATGATGAGCTAATGAAGATTGGTAAAAAGAATATAAGTCTTAAAAAGAAGATGATAGAGCTTAAGAATGAAAATGATTCATTTAGTGCAAAGATTACATGCCTAGAATTAGAAAATAAGACATTGCATGATAGTATTGCATCATTTGAGAATTCTAGCACTTCACATAAGCACTTAGAGTCACACATGAATGACTTGAAAAATGAGAATGAAATGCTTAGAAAGAAGAGTAATGAACTAAATGAAATTGTGCTAAAATTCACAAATGGGCAAAAGATGTTGGACAATTTGCTAAACTCACAAAAATGTGTATTTGACAAAAGTGGCATAGGTTATAAACCGAATTTGAAACAAAAATTTTACAAGAGTTATTTTGTGAAGAATACATCTATCAAAAATAAAATTGTATGTCATTATTGCAATCAAGATGGTCATATGAAAAATAGATGTGCAGTGAAGAGAAATGCATATTATGGTATGAAATGTGTTTGGGTTCCGAAAGGAACCATTGCTAACTCTCAAGGACCCCAAAAAGGTTTGGGTACCTAAAACTTGAGATTTTCTCTACAGGGCTTGAAGAAGAAGAAGAATAAATGGTACTTGGACAGCGGCTGTTCAAGACACATGACAGGGAATTATTCTTGGTTCTCAAGCTTTACTAAGATCGAAAATGGTGGAGATGTATCGTTTGGAGATAATTCAAAAGGAAAAATCATTGGGATTGGAAATGTCGGTAATGTATCCTCTACTCTCATTGAGAATGTGTGTTTGGTTGAAAACTTGAAACACAACTTGCTTAGTATTAGTCAATTATGCGATAAAGGATATAGAGTTATCTTTGATGAATCAAAATGTGTCATTGAGAATGCATGTGATGGGAAAGTCTTGTTTGTAGGAAATAGATGTGTTAATGTCTATACCATTAATATAGATTGTGCATCAACAAATGAGAAATGTCTTTCCGCATTGCATGATGATGGTTGGTTGTGGCATAGAAGATTAGGTCATGCAAGCATGGATTTGATTTCAAAAATCGTGAAAAATGATTTAGTAAAAGGCCTTCCAAAAATCAGTTTTCAAAAAGATAGAATTTGTGAAGCATGCCAATTTAGAAAACAAATCAAAACTTCCTTCAAAAGCAAGAATCATATCTCTACTTCAAAACCACTTCAATTACTTCATATAGATTTGTTTGGACCTTCTAGATATGCTAGTTTAAGTGGCAAATATTATGCATTTGTTATTGTGGATGATTATTCTAGATACACATGGGTATTATTCTTAGCTAATAAGGATGATGCCATTGATGCATTTCGAATTTTCTTTAAAAAGGTTCAAAATGAAAAAGGTTATTCTATTGCTTGTATTAGAAGTGATCATGGTGGAGAATTTGAAAATCATGCATTTGAAAATTTTTGTAATGACTTTGGCATTGAACATCAATTTTCATCACCTAGGACTCCACAACAAAATGGAGTAGTAGAGAGAAAGAATAGGTCTATTCAAGAAATGGCTAGGACCATGTTGAATGAAAACTCTTTGCCTAAGTATTTTTGGGTCGAAGCCGTCAACACCGCTTGTTATGTTTTAAATCGGGTGTTGATTAGACCTAATCTTAATAAAACTCCATATGAGCTTTGGAAAGATAGAAAACCCAACATTGGTTATTTTAAAGTTTTTGGATGCAAATGTTTTGTTTTGAACACAAAAGATAATCTTGGTAAATTTGATCCAAAATCTGATGTTGGTATCTTTCTTGGTTATTCAAATTCAAGCAAAGCTTATAGAGTTTATAATAAAAGAACTTTAGTTGTGGAAGAATCTATGCATGTTACATTTGATGAGTCTAACTTCTCCTCTACGGAGAAAGTTGTTGTTGATGATAATGCAGAAGAAGAACAACAAGAAGAAGCATCGAATGATAACCAAGAAGTCGCGCCACATGGAATTCAAGAGGAACATCATGAAGAAACAAATGCAGAGCAAAATGAAGGTACTTCACAAACACTCCCCAAGGAGTGGAGGTATGTGTCCTCTCATCCTAAGGATGTAATTTTAGGAGATCCCTCACGAGGTGTTACCACTAGATCATCTCTTAGGAACACATGTGAGCATGCTGCATTTATTTCTCAAATTGAACCAAAATCCTTTGCGGATGCGGAAAATGATGAATCTTGGATTATGGCAATGCAAGAGGAGTTGAATCAATTTGAGAGAAACAATGTGTGGGAGTTAGTTCCTAATCCAGAACATCAATCCATTATAGGCACTAAATGGGTATTTAGAAATAAAATGGATGAATTTGGTGTGGTTGTAAGAAATAAAGCTAGATTAGTGGCTCAAGGTTACAACCAAGAAGAAGGAATTGATTTTGATGAAACTTTTGCACCTGTAGCAAGATTAGAATCCATTAGGATGTTGTTAGCATATGCATGTCATAAGGATTTTATTTTATATCAAATGGATGTCAAGAGTGCTTTCTTAAATGGATATATTATGGAGGAAGTTTATGTGAAACAACCTCCTGGTTTTGAAAATGAAAAATTTCCAGATCATGTGTATAAGTTATCCAAGGTTTTGTATGGTTTAAAACAAGCACCTAGAGCTTGGTATGATAGGCTTAAAAACTTCTTATTGGATAACAATTTTTCGATGGGAAAAGCGGACACAACTCTTTTTGTTAAGCATAAGAACCAAGACATACTTATTTTTCAAATTTATGTTGATGATATTATTTTTGGTTCTACTAATGAGTTGTTGTGTAAAGATTTTTCATCATGTATGAGCCAAGAGTTTGAGATGAGTATGATGGGAGAGTTGAAGTACTTCCTTGGACTTCAAATCAAACAAAACGAGGAAGGAATTTTCATAAACCAAGCCAAGTACGTGAAAGATCTACTCAAAAGATTTGGCTATGAAAATGGAACGGCAAAAAGCACTCCTATGAGTACTACCATCAAGCTGGACAAAGATGAGAAAGGTAAGGAAGTTGATATCAAGACTTATCGAGGTATGATCGGATCCTTACTCTACTTGACTGCTAGTAGGCCTGATATTATGCTTAGTGTTTGCTTGTGTGCTAGATTTCAATCTTGTCCTAAAGAGTCTCACATGCTTGCTGTCAAACGCATTTTTCGATATTTAATTGGCACTATTAATCTTGGCCTTTGGTATCCTAGAGGAACTCATATTGATTTAACTTGTTATTCGGATGCCGATTTTGCTGGGTATAAGGTTGATAGAAAAAGTACTAGTGGAACATGTCACTTCCTAGGTCATTCTCTTGTCTCTTGGTTTAGTAAGAAACAAAACTCGGTTGCGCTTTCAACCACCGAGGCAGAATATATTGCCGCAGGTAGTTGTTGTGCACAAATTCTTTGGATGAAACAAACCCTTAGAGACTATGGTATTAAGCTTGATCAAATACCTATTTTATGTGACAATACTAGTGCTATTAATCTTTCCAAGAATCCCATTCAACATTCTAGGACTAAACATATAGAAATTAGACATCATTTCCTTAGAGATCATGTTCAAAAAGGATATGTTGTGATTAAATTTGTTTCCACTGAAAATCAACTTGCGGATATCTTTACAAAACCTCTTAGCGAAGAGCATTTTATAAAGATAAGACATGAGCTTGGAATGATGAATGTTGAATCTTAATTCATGTTTTACTATATAGCTTGATATGTTTGTTATTATATGGATTTATGGTTCATAAATTAGATAGCTTGATATGCTTGTAATTTTATGATTTTATGATTTTATGTTGCTTGCATTAAATGGCTTATTGAAAGGTTTTAAATCTTAAAATGATTTAAAATTAATCAATTTTTAAGGCCGGAAATAAAATGGTGTGTGTAATACAAGTTTAAGAGCTAGCAAATATTCCCTTTCTATTCATTTGGAAAATCATTTTTCCTTATTGATTTCTCTCGAGACAAATTTCGGATAACCGGATCTTCAATCCGGAAAACCGGATTTCCTAAGCTTCATTTATGCTTCAAACCGGATTACCGGTTATGAAAACCGAAAAGCCGGATTCGCAAGCAAAGCTTGCTGGACCAAACCGGATTTCCGGTTATGTCAATCCGAAAATCCGATTTCAAGACTTTGGCAAACCGGCATTGCTATCCTCTGGATCCAACCGGCAAACCGGTTCATGTTATCTGGAAAACCGTTTTTTGCGTGGAACCTTGCTCGTCACAACCGGAATTCCAGTTAGTGAAAACCGGAAATCCGGTTTCGGGTTTCAAGCTTCTGGTCACAACCGGACTTCCGGTTAGTGCAAACCGGAATTCCGGTTTCGGAAGCTATTTCAACTGTTCCTCTTCCCTCTTCAAACGGAAATCCGGTTCTTGCTCTCTCTCTAAAACCCGGTTTCTCTCTCTCATTTTTCACTCCAAAATCCATCTTTTTTCTTCCTTTTTCACATCAAATTGAATCAAGAAAATCATTCCCCATCACTTCATTCACTCAAAAGCATCTTTAAACTTCATTTTCATCATCCAAAACTCTAGATCTCAAATTCTACCTAGGGTTTATCCGAATTTTTCTCTCTCTAGATTTCTCATTCTCAAGCCGTTTTTTATTCAAATTGTTTCTCAAAATCACTTTCAATCCTCATTATCTTCATTCTCCTTATCCTTTTCAATCCCAAATCAACCATATCACAATGTCTAGTTCACGGCCGGTTCGAAGAAAAGGCAAAGAACCGGTTCAACAAACCGATCGGCCACGGGAAGCAAGGAGCACCACCAATCAATCCAATTTTGAGTCCACACATTTTCAGAACAAGAAACATCTAGCCAAACGTTTTCATCAACAGTTCAGGACTCGTGAGGTACTCCAAACCTTTTTTATTTTACCGGATTGGTTGAATCATCTTAGTATTAGCAATAGAACTTTATTGCAATTGTTGGAAGACGTTGGTTGGCTTAATGCATTGTTGATTGAGGAGAATGTGTATCCCGACTTGGTGAAAGTATTTTACTCGAATATGGATTGTTCCGCGGAGAAAGAGAATCGAGTAATCACCACAGTTGGAGGAGTTTTGATTGAGTTTGATGATTCGGACTTGAACAACATCCTAGGATCCTCCGATAATGGCCTAGAAATTTTTTCACCTAGGAAACCTCCTGACATTGATGACTATGCTTATATTGATGCTGTTAAGAATATATGTCGTCGTGTCGACCTTTCCGATGAAGATTGTACTATCCATTTTCGCAACCTTTGTCTTTGTCTTCAAACTCGGATATTCCTTCATTTTATTCAGAGTATTGTTCTTCCTAGATCAGGCCATTTGGATGAGGTCTCTCATATGGATGTCGCCTTGATTGATTGTATTCTTAGACATCGTCCAGTCGACTTAGGATATACCATTGTCCGAAACATGCTCAGCATACCTAAGTTGATTACCCGCTCCCTTCCATATGGTCATTTCATTACCCGAATCCTGAAATTTTTTGATGTACCTATTAAAGAACCGTCATGTAGACCGTCTAAGGGTATCGGAGATGAAGCTATTGTCGGCTTAGGCTTTGAGTGGAAGAATGGCACTTGGGTTAAATACTCTGAAAACAAGTTTACTTTCCTTGCTCCAAGTGATGATCGGCCACTTAATGATGTGGTTCCAGCCGATCAGCTACCCATTTTCTCACTCTCATTTTGGGGGCAGCGTAGACGCCGTGATCCTCCTGTGATTGCTTCAGATCCTGTTGTCTCTGCATCCGTTTCATCACCTCCACGACCTCCTACCTCTGGAGATGTTACTCTTCAACAGCTTATGGATGAGGTGCGGACACTTTCAGTGCGGCAGACTGAGTTTCAGCAGGAGCAGCAGCAGCAGCGGCAGCTGCAGCAGCAGCTCATTCATGGGCAGCGCCTCCTCTTTGAGCACTTCAGCATTCCATATCCATTTCCACCTCCATCATCTCCATCCTCACCACCTGAGTAGTATCTTGTGCTTGTACTTGGACACACCTACATTTCATTTACTGCATTGTTATGCCTTTTATGTTGGATGTTATGGATTTGTTTTGGTTGATCATTATGGATTATATGGATTTTCTTATGCTTGTGGATATTTTTGTTTTTACTAATGAGCTTATATTGCTACTTTGATAATTGATAGAGGGAGCTTTTATTCTTTTATTCTTTTTGATGATGAAGGGGGAGAATGATTTAATTTGTGTTATGAAAATATATGCATGTATCTAGGGGGAGCATGTATGCAGGGGGAGTTTTTATTAAACTATTTTCAAATCATTTTTTAACTTGCATTGATTAAGGGGGAGCTTTTTTATAACAAGATTAAAGTTTTGAATGTGCTTTGTCATCATCAAAAAGGGGAGAGTGTTAGCCTATATGTTTATAAATATTGATTTTGATGATAAAAAACCACATGTATTTATTGAGTCAAGATTTATGAATTGTGCTTTTATAATAAGAAAATGATGTTATGGGATTAAAGCATTTTGGACTAAAATGAAAGTAATTTTAAAATCTTTGATAGTATTTTAAATTTCGGATTTGGACCTATTTGAAACTATTTAAATGTTTTTGGACCATTCTATAATTTCACATAGTTTGGGCAAAGTCATAATTTCAGAAAGTTGTGGGATTGACAAAGCATTATTCTAAAGTTCTGAAATTGGACCTTTTTGCAAACTTTCATAACGTTTTGGGCCACACTACAGTTTTATAAAGTTTTGGGGTCAAACTATAAATTTGGAAAAATATTCACTGTAGCAGTTACTGTAGCAAGCGGAAATCCGGATTATGACAAACGGAAGTCCGGATTTTAGGCAGAATCTATCCGAATTAAAAGCGGAATTCCGGATCCTGACAAACGGAAATCCGGTTGTTGGGCAGTAAGCTACTGAGCGTAAGCGGAAATCCGGATGTTCAGAAATTTAAATTTGTGGCTGTAACGGTAACATTAAGCGGAATTCCGGTTGTCCATAACCGGTAATCCGGTTACGACCAAAATGTGCATAACGGCTAGTTGTTTAGCTCAAACTATAAGAACTCAAATCCAACTCATTTTCAATCTCTCCAACAAGCAAAAACAAAAAGCACACATGATATCTTGAGCTTACAACTTGCAAAACACAAATCATTGAATCATTCATTGTTCTTCATCTTTGAATATCTACTCATTGAGTGAGTTTCATTGTATCTTTCATTTCTTCAATTTATTTGTAAGAGTTTGAGTGTGTGAGACACTTGAGTGAAGAGATTGGGAGATAATCTCTTTGTTGTAAAGGTTTATTGACACCTCAAAGTCAATTGTAATTGTTGAAGCCTTGGAAAGGCTTGGATAGTGAAATCCTCGAGCTTGGATCGCTTGGAGGCATGGAAGTAGGCGGAGATTGCCGAACCACGTAAAAATTCGTGTGTTTGTTTCTCTTCTCCCTTACTCTTTAATTATCGTGCTATTATTGAACTTATTGTTTTCAATTATTGTTAAGACATTAGATTGCTTGTTGTGTGGATTTGTTAGGATAATTTTTAAAATTCCAATTCACCCCCCCTCTTGGGTTGCACACTTGTATTTCAGCAGGTGCATTACATAATCCAAATGGCATTCTCCTATATGCAAATGTGCCAAAAGGGCAAGTGAAAGTGGTCTTCTCTTGATCTTTTGGTGCTATGGGGATCTGATTATATCCTGAGTAGACATCTAGAAAGCAATAAAATTCATGTCCTGCTAATCTATCAAGCATTTGATCAATAAATGGTAAAGGAAAATGATCTTTACGTGTGACAGAATTCAACTTCCTATAATCAATGCATACACGCCATCCTGTAGTTACCCTAGTTGGTATCAATTCATTATCAGCATTGGTAACTACTGTGACTCCTGACTTTTTGGGGACAACTTGTACAGGACTGACCCATGAACTATCAGAAATGGGGTAAATGATACATGCATCTAATAGCTTAAGGACTTCTGTTCTAACAACTTCTTTCATATTAGGATTTAACCGACGTTGCATTTCCCTAGTAGATTTAGCATTTTCATCAAGGTGAATGTAATGCACGCAGTCTACTGGATTTATACCTTTTATGTCTGCTATAGTCCATCCTAATGCTCCTTTGTGCTCTTTTGTTTGTCATTGAGGGATGATGAGATGATTACCGGCAGAGTACTTTCTTCTCCCAAAAATGCATATTCCAGAGTGTTGGGTAATGGTTTGAGCTCGAGTTTCGGTGGTGATTCTAATGATGGGATGAGTTTCTTCTCTGATGGTGCTAGTTGTTCAACTCTTGACTTCCATTTATTAGTGTCCATGGATGGTGCTGAGTCAAGCAGGGCGTTGACCTCATCAACCGATCTGTCAATATCAAAATCCAAACCAAAGTGAGTTAAACATGTTTGTAAAGGATCATCACTAAGGTTTGAAACAAAAGTATCATCAACTAATGCTTCAATTAAATCCACATCAACAATTCCATCATCTGCACTGTGAGGTTGTTTGGCAATGTTGAAGATGTTCAGCTCCATAATCATGTTGCCGAAGGACAACTGCATATTTCCGGTCCTGCATTGAATAATGGGGATGTGCTTCCTTGAATCCTGTATTGGTTGAGTGTCAATTACAATAAAATCAACAGGAAAATAAATTTTGTCTACCTGGATAAGCACGTCCTCCACAATACCACGAGGTATTTTCGTGGACCGATCTGCAAGCTGTAACACCACTGGAGTTGGGTGTAATTCTCCCAGTCCAAGTTTCACGAATACAGAGTAAGGCAAAAGATTTACACTAGCTCCTAAATCCAACAAAGCATTCTCAATTGTGTGGTTCCCTATACTACATGAGATAGTGGGGGAGCCTGGGTCTTTGCATTTTAAAGGAATTTTATGTTGGAGTATAGAACTAATGTTTTCTGTTAAAAAAGCCTTCTTTTGAACATGCATATTTCTCTTTTTAGTACAAAGGTCTTTAAGAAACTTGGCATAAGATGGAACTTGTTTAATAGCATCAAGCAAAGGGATGTTAACACTTACCTGTTTGAAGATTTCAAGAATCTCACCTGTGGATTTTCCTTTCTTTCCTTTAGCTAACCTTTGAGGAAATGGAGCTTTGGGAACGTATTCTCATGGGTTAGTTTCTTCTTTCTCCTCCGGTGATGAGTCCTCAACATTCACAGGTACAATTTGATTTTCTTTTGTCACCGGCATCTCCACTTTGTTGTCGACTTCCTTTCCTTTTCGCAAGGTCATTACTGCTTTGATCTCTCCATGCTGCTGTGGTGAACTGGTACTTGCTTCATGTACTCCTTTAGGATTAGGCACTGGTTGACTTGGAAATTTGCCTTTCTCAACGGTCATTGCCAAGGTCTGAACTGAAGAAGCAAGTTGTCCCACCATCTTCTCGAGGCTTGAAACCGATTGAGCTTGTGAGTTGAAGCCTGCTCTCAACTCATTTCGTAGTCCATCAATGGTGCGGTTCTGTTGCTCAATCGTAGAGTGAGTAAGATTCTTGAGATTTTGGAATGAATCCTCCCATGGTCTGGGTTGAGAGTAGTTCTGGTTCTGATTGTATGGTCTAAATGGGGGCTTAGAGGCTTGAGGATTTTGAGAAATTTGTTGCATTGGTGGAGCTGGAGCTGCTGGTCCATTCTATTGGAATCCTTGAGACCATGAAAAATTGGGGTGGTCTCTCCATCCAGGGTTATATGTGTTGGAGTATGGGTTGTAATTCGATGGTTTTCTCATTACACCTATGGCATTGGCTTGATCTGAGTATGAGTCATGGTCATGTGGCTCTGTTGATTTAGCAGTCGATAACGATGCTATTTGTCGAGCAAGACCTTCAACCATCTCCTTGACTTCTTTGATTCCCGAAGTTGACTCGCCAATTTGAACCTCATTCACTCCTTTAATTCTTCTAGTAGTCCTGAGTGATCGACTCCGTTGTTGGGAATTATCTGCTTGTCGCTGGAAGAATTCCCAAATCTCTGATGCACTTTTTGACATTAGCTCTCCTCCACTCGTTGCCATTAGCCATTCTTGCACATTCGGCAATAATCCCTCCAAAAAGTATTGGCATTGGTGCCATTTCTCATACCCATGATGTGGACACTTTAAGAGTAGCCCATTGAATCGCTCCCATGTTTCGAAAAATTGCTCGTCTTCTCTCTGAGTAAACTCTGAGATTTCCCTGCGAATAGCATTGGTTTTATGCACTGGGAAATATTTATTCAAAAATTTCGTTACCATTTGTTCCCATGATGTGATGCTATTAGCAGGCAAAGTATTTAACCATGAACGAGCTCTATCCTTTAAAGAAAATGGAAATAATCTGAGTTTAACATCATCGTCTGAAAAATTTTCATATTTAAAAGTTTGACAAATGGCATGAAAATCATTCAGATGATTATATGGATCCTCATTTTCTAGGCCATAAAATGTGGGGAGACAATTTAGCACACTAGGTTTTAATTCAAAGCTCCTAACAGCTACATTTGGGTATCTTATACATGATGTGCTCAAATTTGCTAAAGGATTGAAATAATCCTTAAATGGCCTCTCCTGTGGTGCTTGTAAATCCATTCCAAATTTATTTTTAATGTGCCTGTGTGTGCGAAGTGTTTTTTCTAATTCAAGGTCTATAGGTTCAAGATTAGGTAATAATGACCTACGACCATGCATGCAAAACAAATAAAATAAAATAAAAATAAAGATGGGAACAAAACAAATAAAAATAAAGAAGAGGGAGAAATTACGATACTAACCTTATTGCGCTATTACAACCTTTCTATAAAAATACACAAAAACAAATACGTGAAATAAATTAACTAAAAATTAAATTAATAAAATAAACAAAAAAAATTACAAAGAAAAATAAATTAAAAATTAAATTACAGAATTTTAAAGAAGAGAAAAAGAAAAGAAATACTAACCTTTAAATGTAGATTCACTTTTTTTTTTTCTTTTTCTTTTTTTTAATAAAAAAATATAAGAAAACAAATAAATGAAATTATTCACTAAAATTAATTCTATGAATTAAATTACTTACCTCCCCGGCAACGGCGCCAAAAACTTGTTGTGCAAATTTTAATGTACTCGCAAGCGCACGAATCTATTGTAGTATAGATCAATGGTGACGAGTGTCGATCCCACGAGGAGGTGGATTTTAATTATGTAGAATTAATTTTGTAAATGGGTGATTGGATTTGTGGTGGAAATGATTTGGAATATGCTAAAACTTAAATTAAAATGGCGAGAATAAATTCTAAAATTGGAATTGAAATGGCAAGAATAAATTGAAGAGAAATCTATTAAAATGACGTACTTGGGTATCTGGATCCGTATCAACATGCATCATGGGCTAAATAATCCGTATTAATGCCAATTAAATCATGAAGGGGGAATCCACACCTCATGAACCACGCTCTAATCAATATGGTGCTAAGGGCTTATCGTGCCAAATAATAATAACCTTGTACTAGAGGGCCGGTGAAACCAAGGCGGTACTAGACAAGAATATTATTATTTGTCGACGAGAAGTCAAAACATCCACAAAAACTAGAGGGGAAGAGAAAATAAATTTACCAAATTAAGCCCATGACACATGTTGAGACTTCACCTTCAACCCAAGCTTGAAAGAAAATTAGCCACTCATAATTGAACTAGGGGCAAAATGAGAATTTATTAAAATACGAAGAAAATACAAGATGGAGAAGGAATTACAGAAAATGGATCCCAAAAATGGATTAAGAGATATCAAATTAGGGGGGGCAGGCCCCCTTTTCATAGATACATGGAGTAAATCATGGCCATCGGATTAAAAACAGTTTGGACGCTCAGGATTGCGCCACGTCATCAGTCAACAGTCCACGGTTTGACCACGCGGATGAACAGTAACACGGTTTGACTCGGATGAACAGTAACGCGGTTTGTTTGAAAATAATCCTGTGTGATGCATGTACCGTACGCGAGATTTTTCATCCACTGACATGCTGCCACGTCACCATCAACAGTACATAAGAATTTTAGCCCAACAGGATCGTGACACCTCATCAGTCAATGCCACATCATCGGTCAATGCCACGTCATCGATCCGGCTATGTGAACAGTGTTGTGAACAGTAACGTAGTTAGTACCGTACACGTGAATAGTACCGTACATATGATAGTGCCATTTTTCCTTTTATGCTCCTCCTAAGGTTTTCGACCGTCCTGAGTTCAAAAGTGATGTCCGTTTTGCCGTCTGATCTCTCCTTTATTGTGAAATGACTATAATGCCCCTAAAATACATAAAATATTTAATTAAAATAAAACACATGTAATTAAATCACAAGAAGGTTAAATACATAAAAGTAAGGGTTGTTAGTAAGACTTGAAATGTAAAATGACGGTTTTCTCCTTTATAAATATGCATTTTCTAACACTCAACAGTACCTCCCCCTCAATATAAGCTCCCCTTAAATATTTTACAAGTTTGAAAAAAGCCATTATTTCAGGTTAAGCCAATTTAAAAACAATTTAAAAATTTTGAAAACATTTTGTGTGTATATGTGTAAGTGTGTATAACGAAACAACTTTTCTTAAGATTCTACAAATCTGATTTCAAATACATGTAATCTTCTCCCCCTTCATCATAAAAAAGAAGTGTTTGGAATAAAGAAAGAAATGAAAGAAATAACTTATCTATGTTTTTCAAAAAATTTGGCAGAACCTCCCCTAACAACAAGCATTACCTCAATTACAAGTTTAGGAAAAACACTCCCAAATCAGCATTGAAACCATCTCCATACACTTATTATTTTAGAACACTTCAATCCATAAACCAATATTATCAAATCATCATCACAAAGCCACGACCTCGTATCAACCATCAAACCATCAATAATACAAGCATATAATCATCAACAGAAAATCAACTAGATGCAATATTAAAGAAAATGTAACAAACAAAAAGTAATATTACTTTAGAAATTCTTAATTAGGTATTTAAATAAATGTTTAGATATTTGTCTTTTGCTTGAACTCTATGAATTTTTATTTGATGTTTTATTATAATTTCTTGATGCTTTTATATGTTTCATTGAGTTATAATCTTTCTAATGCCATGCTTTCTTCTATTTTAGAACTATTTTTGAGATGGATACCCTATTGCATCTGACAAAATTTGAGTGTTATTACAAATACTTAAATTGTGAAAATGGTTTTGTAATTTTTATGTGTTGGCTTGCGGTAAAATTGCTAATGTTAAATATAGCGGAAAAAAATTGAGTGTTGTTACAAATCCTTTATCTGTGTTCTTTTTTTCTTTGGGGCTACGATAGATATTTTCATTGGATAGTTCAACTCATAAAACAATAGCTATGTGCAATTATTAGACTGTAAACTATTATTAAGGTATGCATGTTTGTTCATAGTTAAACTCATTATTGCTCTAATTCTTTTCTTGAACATGAATAAGATGCGGAGTTACGGGACTAGTATTTTGAGGTCAACAATTGAGGCATGGCAAAAGAATGGAGAGGCTGTTTAGGATATGTTGTGAAATTTTGGGTTGTTGTAGCTTGAATACCTCAATGATATGGATTGTATTGTTAAATGGATATCCGGGTTTTATTAATTGGATTTTTTAATTTTTTGTATCATATTTTTTTTTATTTTAGATTTATAAATTTATTCTAAAAATAAATTTTGCAGAATTTGAGAATTCTAATAATAATAATAATAATTCAACACAAATAATAATCCGACATAGTAATGAAATTAACATCATTATTAGAGTTAAAAGAAAACTTATTCGGCCGGATTAATTCGATAGTGTGTAAGTTATTTTTCTTTTTTAGTAATCCGACATAGTAATGAAATTACCCATGTTTCAAATACAAATATTTCTCAACCCTAGTAATTAATTAGTTAAATATTTCTCGACTATAGTCAGTAAATATTATGATTTAGGGAAATTATCATTTGTATACCCTTAGTTTACTTCATTATCAAACATAGTACAACACTTTGAGAGTGTATCACTCGTCCACCCTAAGTTGACAAAATATGTCAGCTGACCACCAAACCGTTAGTTGCCGTTTAAGTATGATGACGTCAGAAGGGTAATTTGGTCTTTTCATATGATACAAGTGATAATTTAAGGGTATACAAGTGATAATTTTTAAGGGTAAAATCATCAATTCACTGTAATTCCGTTAACTTTCAAACGACAACTAACGGTTTGGTGGTCAGCTGATACATTTTGTTAACTAAGGGTGGACGATTGATACACCCTCAAAGTGATGTAGTATTTTTTATAACAAAGCAAATATATGTTATACAAATGATAATTTCCCTATGATTTATTATCACAAACCACCGTATTAGTATCTATCTATGATTTAACAATAGGTTAATATAGATATTGTGGATTTAGTGATCTTCATTCTTCATACTACCTTTCAAGACATGGAGGTACATCGTATTGATGTAAGTGGCAGTTGTGGGATATAATATTGTTCTTAGAAGAGGCAAAAAAAGAGGAACTTAAAGTCATCATCATAATTCTCACTACCTATCAGTCTACAATTCCCTAATTATTTCACATACCATAAAAAATTTAATATAACACATAAACCCTTAATTCTTTCACATATCATTTTCAATAGTCACCACAAAAACACAAGAATCATCCTTACCTTATCTTTAACTCGAAAATGAAAGAGAACAACTGAAGATGACACCAACCGGTTGATGGATTCGACTTGTTGTTCGCTATGTGGAACACGGTAGCCTCGATTTTATGTGAATAGTAAAAAATCAAAGAGACAAATTAGTATTTCAGAGAGAGATAGTAAGAGTGTGAAAGAGATGTTTGGGATTTGAAGGAGGGAAAATGTAATGGATTTTAGCAACTGTTTAACAAGTAACCCGTTACTTTTTATTTTCAATTTAATATCAACCGTTGGACTTATTTTACTTGAATTCAATGGCTACAAATAAAAATTGGTGCAATGCTAGGCATTGAGGCCCGACCTTGAAACTTTAGCCTTAAGTTATTAGTTGTTTAAGGGGGGGAAAAAAGGCACACACATAAAGTTTTATATCTTAATTAGAAGTATTTGTTTTTTTTTAACATGGTCATTAGGATTAAAAGAAAAAGTAATTTTTCTTTGTTTGACTAGATTTATTTATATTCAATAGTATAAAAGTAATTTTCCTTTTTATTAATCCAACATTGTAATGAAATTACCCATTGTTTCATATACACGTGTTTCTCAGCCATAGCAATTAATTACTTAAGTAAATATTATGTTTTATTATTACAAACCACCGTATCATTATCAATCTATGATTTAACAATAGGTTAATATCGATATCATGCATTTAGTGATCTCCATTCTTCATACTATTGGACACTACAATTAAGTTCATTTAGGTGGTGGTGGATCGCAAATAATGTCACACTGGCAGATGTGCTGGCTGCCAGTTGATGGTTTGCATAGACAATTATCTAGGCTCTTTGTTGCTCCATATTTATCAAAGAAGGCTTTAAGGCATACGAATTCTGCTTCCTTAGGATCCTTGGGACAAACGCCAGGAATTGTCATCTGTTTAGTACAGAATTTCAGTTGTCCTTTTCATGCAAAGAAACATAAAAATCGTAAAATGTAAGTATTCTCATATTAAAACAAATTTTAAAATAAATTTTTGGGATACTATATTTACCTTGAGAAAGATGACATAGAAAAGAGTGAAGAAAAGAATGAGAACAATGAACTTCTTCATGATTTTAATTACTCTTTTTCTCTTCTCTCTTGTTGAAATAATGTTTAATATATATATTCCTTCAATTATGTCTTATATATAAGGGAAAAAAACTAAATTAAGGACAAATTTTATAACATCCCTAATTAAAAGACATTTTTTTTTTTGGAAAAGAAGAAACTAAGTGTCACTAAAAATAGTTGGTAACAAAAGATAGTTAGAAGTTAGAACCATCATTGCTTTGTAAAAGTATTTTTTTATAAAATAGAGAACGATCTTAAAATCATTTGCGCCACAAAACCTTTTCCCTTAATTTCAATTCTGAAACTTATAAACTGGTTTTATTTGTCTGAAACTTCGATTAGTTTTCTTAGACTATTTTTGGTAGTTATATGCCTTTAAATGTCCAACTGTTCCCATTCAAAAAGAAATAATAATAATAAATTCGCTAACTCTATTCTTATTACCTTATGGTCGGCTAATCATTTTAACGTTTCATAAAATATATTAAATTTTTTTTATTTAAAGGGTAAGGGTTGGGCAATCATAAACTATATTAATTAATCATTATTGACTGAATATTTCTATTGGAACAAGGAAACATGTTGATTGTGCCTATATTTTCAACTTAATTACTATTTACTTCTCTCTCTTTCTAATAAACGCCTTGACAACCTTACCGTGGCTACTTCATTCAAAGTTTTTTCCCCCTATAATTTTATCTTGTTTATTTTCTCACTCATTTACTCTACATAATTAAAATTTGATTTAATTATTAAATTGATCGTGCTGATGTAAATCCAGTTAATAGTCATTTCAAGTTAACTAGGATTTTGATTGTTTCATGCAATTATTAAATAGACCGTGTTTGAGTAGGCTTAAATTTTGATAAGACATAAACACAATCCATTAACCCATTTTGCCACCTCTATATATGAACTATTAATAGGCTATGTATTCCATGAACAATCATGCACTATTGCTCGTGTATGAAAGGAAAATACATTAGCTTGATAAAATGTACAGTTAGGAAATTACCATTAAGTTTCTTAAACATTTGGGTCAAGGTTTTGTTGAACTTAAAATTTGATTAAACCTATCTTGGATAATTGAAACAAATTTATGGCTAATTTGTTCAATTTTCAAGTCATAGGAACTAATTTCAAATTTGTGAATTTTAACCTTATTTATATCCTCTTTTACTATTTTATAAGTTCATCGATGATTTATCTAAGTCTAGTATTGATAAGTTAGCAATGAAAACTACACAAACAACATCCTCACTTGAAGCAAATTTTAATACCTTAAATCCAACATGTGTTGAGCATGTGGTAAAGGAGGTTACTTATAAATCATAATCCTTCACAAAAGCCTCAAATAGAAATGTGTCAAAGTTTATTCAAACAAATCCACTAGCCTAATACTAAGCATTTTCCTTTTTCCAAAGGCAAAAATATAAGAAAGTCTCAAAACTCTCCAATTGCAAGTTTGGACAATAAACAAACTTAAAGGAAACAAAAGTTCATTCTTCTCTTATTCTACTAACAAAAATAAATAAATTTCTAGCTCCAAAGATAAGCGTGCCTCTCAACATGTTACTCAATCTCCAAAAAGCAATTAGGGACTTGCATTAGGGATTTTTCTAGTCATAGGTACTTACAGATTACTACGTATATTGGTAGGTTTTATAGCACTATTGCTGTGTACATAAGGATTACATATCAAAGAGTTCTAAACAAAGGTGATTACTACGTATATTGGTAAGTATATTAAGTATTTGTGGAATATCAGACTTAATATTAAGGAAGCATATCCTTGTATCCTCTACTAGGATTTAGGTGAAATACTACACTTATACAAAGGAAAGTATTTCATGCATTGAAAAAGAAAACCTATCTTTGCTGCATATGATGGTTTATATCTCTATGAGGTTTTAGTCTTTTCAGTTTTCTGCATATCATGTATTTCGCTAGACATTCTTTATGATTACTTTGGTCTTTTCATGATGAAAAGATTATTTGTTGTACTCAAGGGATCTTAAAGAAGCAGCAAACACAATTGAAGATAAGTGGTGCTCGCTAAGCAAGATCAACTAAGATAGATTCAACAAGATAATGACAAGAGTAAGAGGTGTTGACGTGAGTTGTTGCAAAGAAGCACTTGGAGTGATTTCAAAGAAAAATTGATATTCTAGTTATCAAATGTAGTTTTATTTGTTCAGTAATTGTTGATCATTCAAGATTCTAATTTGGAAAATAATTAGCTTCTTTCTTTTTAACATAGTTTCTTGTACATACTATATAGCTTTTCTCTAATGTATTTGAAAGGAAATGAAAATACTATTCTTTTTGACATGGTATTAGAGCAGAGATTCTATGACATATAGAATTTCTGCAAAAAAATAGCAGAGAAAAAGGAAAGGAAAAATAAGAGGGATTAAGAAAGAGTGGGGACACCGAGCACTCTATTAGAACAATATGATGGAGAGAACTTGATTCTTTCAAATTTAACATCTAAAATGGAACAAGTGCTGAACCAAAATCAAGTACAAAACCACATCCAATTCATGAGTCAATTACACATATTGGAATCAAGATGGATGGCACCAACTATGCAGTATGGTCTTAGATTGTTGAGATGTATATCTCAAGGAAAGACAAGAGGATACATAAATGAGGATCTTCCATAACCACAATAAATAGATCTTGCTTTAAGGAAATAGAGAATCGAGAATGTAGTGGTGAAGATAGAGTTTATACCTTCTTAAATGGACTTGATGATCGACTTAACAAGATTCGAGGGGATGTACTTCATACAAAGCCATTCACAACAGTAGAATAGGCTTATTCACAAGTTCAAAGAGAGGATATAGAGCAATCAGTGATGATGACAAATGGAGATACTATATCTAGTGGTGCTACGCTTTTAAGGGAGGACATAGACCACAACACTAGCTTTTATTTCAGACACTAGCAAATAGAAATCTTAATATGATGGCAAAAACAAAGCTATATGGAGAAATAAAAGGTTGTACACACTGTGGGAATATGAAACACACTAGAAAAACCATGTTTCAGATTGTATAGGTATTCACATCGATGGCATGAACTTAAGGAAAATAAGAAATGGGACGCATATAGAGGTAAAAATCCTAGTCATGTAGCCCTTGTGGACTATCTCTTGTACCATAGCACTAGTCTCTTACCTCTACTAATGAACCTATTGTTTAGAGTGATCCGAGTATCAGTGGTTGTGCTTGTTCTTGCTCAAAACAAGGAAAACATGATGTTCGATCATTTATTCAGGGATTATAGACCACAAGGTGTTTATCCTTGTGATTTTTCTAAGACCACCTTGTTAACTCTTTTGTTTTTATAATAATGATTTTGATGATAACAAACATGCTTTTCAATTGTTAATAATGATTGTTAAGTTTCAAAAATGAAAGAGAACAGCTCAAGATGACACATAAAACCCTAATTGTTTCATCTTTACCTTGTCTTTAACTCAAAAATGAAAGAGAACATCTCAAGATGACACCAACCGGTTGATGCATTCAACTTGTTGTTCATTGTGTGGGACATGGTAGCTTCTATTTTATGTGATTAGTAAACAATCCAAGAGACAAATCAATCTTTCAGAGCGATATAGTAAGAGATGTGAAAGAGATGTTAGGGATTTGACGGAGGGAAAATGGAATGGATTTTAGCAATCGTTTAACAAGTAACCTGTCACTTTCTATTTTTAATTTAATCTCAACCGTTGGACTCATTTTACTTGAATCCAACGGCTACAAATAAATATTGGCACAATGTTGGGCATTGAGGCCTGTCACTTAAACTTTAGCCTTAACTTATTAGTTGTTTAAGGAAAAAAAAAAGGCACACACATAAAGTATTATATCTTAATTAGAAATATTTGGTTTTTTTTAACATGGTTATTAGGATTAAAAGAAAAATTATTCGATTGGATTTATGTATATTCAATAGTATAAAAGTAATTTTTCTTTTTAGCAATCCAACATTGTAATGAAATTACCCATTGTTTCATACACAAATGTTTCTCAACCGTAGCAATTGATTAATGATTCATTATTATAAACTAGTGTATCATTGTCTATCTATGATTTAACAGTATGTTAATATATATCGTGGATTTAGTGATCTTCATTCTTCATACTATTGGACACCACAATTAAGTTCATTTAGGTAGTGGTGGATCTCAAATAATGTCACACTGACATATGTGCTGGCTGCCAGTTGATGGTTTGCATAGACAATTATCTAGGCTCTTTGTTGCCCATATTTATCGAAGAAGGCTTTAAGGCATACGAATTCTGCTTCTTTAGGATCCTTGGGACAAACGCCGGGAATTGTCATGTGTTTAGTACAGAATTTCAATTGTCCTTTTCATGCAAAGAAACATAAAAATCGTTAAAATGTGAGTATCTCATATTAAGACAAATTTTAAAATAAATTTTTGGGATACTAAATTTACCTTGAGAAAGATTCACAAGACATAGAAAAGAGTGAAGAAAATAATGAGAACAATGAACTTCTTCATGATTTTGATTACTCTTTTTCTCTTCTCTCTTGTTGAAATAATGTTTAATATATATATTCCTTCAATTATGTCTTATATAGAATGGACAACAAACTAAATTAAGGACAAATTTTATAACTTCCCTAATTAAAAGACATTTTTTTGGAAAAGAAGATACCAACTTTCATACAAGTGTCACTAAAAATAGTTGGTAACAAAAGATAGTTAGAAGTTAGAACCATCGTTGCTCTCTAAAAGTATTTTTTTAAAAAAATGGAGAACGATCTTAAAATCATTTGCTCCACGAAACCTTTTCCCTTAATTTCAATTCTTAAACTTATAAATTTGTTTTATTTATTGGAAACTTTGTTTTTTTTTATTACACTATTTTTCGTAATTATATGCCTTTAAATGTCCAATTTTCCCATTAAAAAAGAAATAATAATAAAACATTTGCTAACTCTATTCTTATTACCTTACAGCCGGCTAATCATTTTAACATTTCATAAAATATAAGGGCTGGGCAATCATAAACTATATTAATTAATCATTATTGACTGAATTTTTCTATTGGAATAAGGAAAAATGTTGATTGAACCTATATTTTCGGCTTAATTACTATTTATTTCTCTCTCTTTCAAATAAACGCCTTGACAACCTTACCGTAGCTACTTCATTCAAAGATTTTTTTCCCCCGGTGATCTTATCCTGTTTACTTTCTTACTCATATACTCTACACAATTAAATGAGCTTGGCCGATTAAATTTTATTTAATTATTAAATTGATCGTGCTGATGTAAATCCAGTTAATAGTCATCTCAGGTTAATTAGGATTTTTATTGTTTGATGCAATTATTAAATAAACCGTGTTTGAGTAGGCTTAAATTTTGATACGATAGAAACACAATCCAATAACCCATTTTGCCACCTCTATATAAACTATTAATAGGCTATGTATTCCATGAACAATCATGCACTATTGCTTGTGTATCAAAGGAAAATACATTAGCTTGATAAAATGTACGGTTAGGAAATTACCATTAAGTTTCTTAAACATTTGGGTCAAGGTTTTGTTGAACTTAAAATTTTTTTAAAACTATCTTGGATAATTGAAACAAATTTGTGCCTAATTTGTTCATTGTTCAAGTCATAGGAACTAATTTCAAATTTGAGAATTTTAACCTTATTTATAGCCTCATTTACTGTTTTCTAAGTTCAGCAATGATTTATTTAAGTCTAGTATTGATAAGTTACTAATGAAAACTGCACAAACAACATGCTTCGAAAAAGCCTCAAATAGAAATGCGTCAAAGTTTATTCAAACAAATCCACTAGCCTAATACTAAGCATTTTCATTCTCAAAACTCTCCAATTGTAAGTTTGGAAGATAACCAAACTTAAAGGAAACAAAAGTTCATTCTCCTCTTATTCTACTAACGAAAATAAATAAATTTCTAGCTCCAAAGATAAACACACCTCTCAACAAGTTACTCAATCTCCAAAAAGTAATGACGAGGAGTGTGCTGTCAACTTTGTAAGTAAAACCATTGCCACTCACTATAGTTATCAGGCATTAAAAATATTGCAAGCCCTTTTCTTATGTCATATAGTGTGACCTATACTCCAGATGACCCAGCTAGAAACAGAATCAGAACCAGAATATTGTGTGCACAATCAAAATAGAAACCCGCACATCACAATTTGTACTATGTGTTGTACTTCGTTCCCGCACATCACACTTTGTACTATGTGTGGTACTTCATGGCTTTAATGTTTGTTATTAAAAAAGCTCACAATCCTCCTCATCAATGTCTTACAACAACCACATCCTCCTCATCCCACTTTAGAAGCTCTTGCGCACCCCTCTTCAGAAGCTCATGAGGATATGATATAGCAACTATTAAGTGAAGTGCGTTCCATATTCAAGCAGCAGAACCAACTTCGGTCACGGTTTGTAGTATTTCTAAGATCATATTATTACTGAGCAGTAGTGCCTCTTCAATCAACAACAACAGCTTCTTGACTGTCAGCAGTGACTTTTTACTGCTCTTGGGATTCTACCACCATCCTTATCATACCATCCTCTTAACTAGTGACTTCTATCTTTTGTTTTATTTTTACTTGGTCTCCTGTTTTTATACACCAACATTATCATACGCATGTGATACTTTTATTCTGACTTTGATTGGATAATATTTATCAATTAATGTTTTATACTTATGCTTGTTTTGGGTGTCTTAATTATTTGTTATACATTGTTGGTTTCTTTCTTAGTAATTGTGAAAGTGTTTTTGATGGATTGGCATAGGGGGAAGTAATTGTGACGATAAAGGGGGAGAAGATAGGTAACATGTATTTTGAAGTGTTTGAAGTGTCTTGGCCTATTTTGAAGTGCTATTGATATTTTATGACATATTCAAAAGAAGTTTACAAGTATTGTATAATTATATGCTTCTTGTACTTAGTGAAATATTAGTTATGCAACCCAAGAGGGGATGAATTGGGTTTTAAAATCCTAAGCAAATTGATAACTCTATGAAATGAGAGTTATCATGGCACTTTTAGACTTAAATCAATACTACTTAGAGAGTAATTGATGTGGTTCTATTGCATTTTTGTTACATTTTGCATAAACATTCATTTTAGTTTAGTCTTAATGAATTTTGTTTGATTTAGAATAATTCGTGCTTAGATTGTGTGCATAATTATAGGTGTCCGAAAGTTAGTATTTCAAGGAATGAACGCTGATGCAATAGGCTTGCAAAAATAAGGAAAGAACATGGCTATAAAAGAATTGAAACAAATCTGGAACAGTGCAATTGTTGTTTTATACCCAACAAGTTTTTGGCGCCGTTGCAGGGATTGATTGTTCATTGTGATTTGTGAAATTAGTTTTAACGGTGCTAATTTATTTTATTTTATTTTATTTTGTTTATTTTGTTGACGTAGGTGATCTAGCAACCCTGCGCAAATATAAATGTGTTGAATTCCAATTTGATCCAGAAATTGAAAGAACTGCAAGGAGATTGAGAAAAGAGCATCTGGAATTACAAGCTGCTGTAGCAATGGATGATTGGCAAGATTTGAGAAACTTGAACCCTAGAGAGGAGATACAACCAGTCAATTTACATGAAGGTCTAAATGGACAATGTGTTCAAAGGCAACCAGGGAACAACAACATTATTCACATGGCAAACGATAGAGATAGAGTCATTCGAGACTACGCAGTATTGACTCCTCAAGCCATACATCCGAGAATAGTTAGACCCGACGTTCAAGCTGACAATTTTGAACTCAAACCCGTGATGTTTCAGATGCTTCAAACAATGGGGCAATTTAATAGTTTGTCATCCGAAGATCCTCATCTACACCTTAAGTTATTTTTGGAAGTAAGTGATGCTTTCAAGATTGCTGGAGCATCGCGGGAAGCATTGAGACTCATAATTTTCCCATTTTCTTTGAGAGATCGAGCAAGAGCATGGATGACTTTTCTATCTTTGGTGATTGATTCAATCAATGTTTACATCTAACACTAGTTTTGCAGAAATGTATAGAGAAGAATTTGGTCTTAAACTAAGAGAAGTGTCATTTTATAGTAAAACAAAGTATTGTTCTCGGTCACATCATTTCGAGCAAAGGTATTAAAGTTGATAAAGTAAAGGTGGATCTCATTTCCAATCTTCCTCCACCTAAAACAGTCAGAAAAGTAAGATCTTTCCTTGGGCATGCTGGTTTTTATAAATGTTTCATTAAAGATTTTATCAAAATTTCTAGACCCTTATGCAATCTACTTGCTAAAGATGTACCTTTTGTCTTTAATGATTCATGTCTTGTGCTATTTGAAAAACTAAAGCAGTTGTTGACATCGTCACCCATCATTCAGCCCCCAAAGTAGAACTTAACATTTGAACTCATGTGTAATGCATCTGATTATGCAGTAGGGGCAGTATTAGGACAAAGAGTTGATCGTATTCTCCATGTCATTTACTATGCTAGTATGACATTGAATGATGTACAATTGAACTATTCAACCACTGAAAAAGAAATGCTAGCAGTAGTATTTGCATTATAAAAATTTTGATCTTATCTCATTGGTTGTAAAATAATTGTGTTCACAGATCATGCTGCTCTTAAATATCTTCTCACAAAGAAAGATACAAAATCTAAACTAATTCATTGGGTGTTACTTTTACAAGAATTTGAGTTTGAAATCAAAGATAAGAAAGGCACAGAAAATGTTGTGGCAGACCATCTCTCTCATCTCAATTTTGACACAATTACAAAACCATTACCATTTAATGAATCAATTCTAAATGAACAATTAATGAGTGTGGAAGTATTATCATGGGATGCTAATATAGTTAACTATCTTGTTACAGGTCAACTTCCAAAGCATTGGACTAAGCAGGACAAAGCCAATTTGTTTACGGAAATAAAGAATTTCTTTTGGGATGACCCTTATCTATTCAAGTATTGTGCAGATCAAATTGTCAGACGATGTGTCCTAGAAAGTGAATTTCAAAATATCCTTTCATTCTGCCATGAACAAGTTTGTGGAGGCCATTTCAGCGCTAAGAAAATAGATACTAAAGTTTTACAATGTGGTTTCTATTGGCAAACTGTATTTTGAGATGCTTACACTTTTTTCTCTTCATGTGATAGCTATCATCGAATGGGGAGCGTTACACGAAGGAATATGATGCTACTAAACCCAATTTTAGTGGTTGGAATTTTTTATGTATGGAGTATCAACTTCATGGGACTCTTTCCCCCTTCTTTTGGCCATCAATACATATTGGTTGCTGTTGACTACGTATCGAAATGGGTAGAAGCAATTCCATGTAGAACCAATGATCATAAGGTGGTGATAGGATTTTTGAAAAGTAACATTGTTTCACGCTTTGGATTCCCTCAAGTAATAATCAATGATGGTGGTACCCACTTTTGCAACAAATCATTCAACGCTCTTTTGACAAAGTATTTCAGCACTCACAAAGTGGAGACCCTATATCATCCGCAAACCAGTGGCCAAGCTGAGATCTTCAATCGAGAAATAAAGCACATATTAGAAAAGACGATGAGACCAGACAAAAAAGATTGGTCATTTAGACTCGATGATGCATTATGGGCATATAGAACGGCTTTTAAGACCCCGATTGGGATGTCACCCTATAGGCTAGTGTATGGAAAACCTTGCCACCTACCTGTGGAACTCGAGCATCGTGCGTATTGAGCCCACTTCTACAAAAATGACATTTACTGACACTTTGTTCTTGACACTTAGTAAAAAGTGTCAGAAATGGTGTACGTTTGGACCATTTTCCGTCTTTAACAAGTATGTATCATAAATCATTGATACTAAGGTGTCAGTAGCTTAAAACTCAATGATTATTGATACTAAAGCATCAGTGATAAAAAAAATAATATTAATTTTGTTTTAATTTGAATTCGAACGCAAGATCTCTAAACTTAAAATTTGTAAGTTTGGAGTGCAAACCATTGATGCATGTGTTTTTAAATTTTGAATTTGATTAATTTTTTTATGTAATTAAATTTTACAAATTACTTTGTTGACAATAATAATAATAATAGTTTTGAGAATAATATTTTTTATTTAGCCACATGTCAACTTGTAATTCATTGTTAATAATAATAATTTTACTTGACCACGTGTCAACTTATAGTTTGTTGTTTTATTAAATTACAATGCGAACAATTACACTATATAATTTTTCAAAGTAGAAAATGAAAAATAAGAAACCCTAAATCTAACCTAATCAAACACACCACTTCTTAAGTTGCTGCCGCCGCTCCCCTGCTCTTCGACTTTCACTGCTATCGGCCGCTGCTCCTGGACTTTCACTATTGTCGGCTTTCGTTCCTTGATGTCACTGCTGCATTTGCTATGCTGTTGTCAAGCTTCAGCCACCGACGACTAGCTAGCCACCTTTCAGTACGTCGCTGCTATCGATTTTATGCCGTCATATCAACTTTAGCCCAGCCAGCCACCGTTCTTTTACCGTCGAGATCAAGAACCATTTCTTTCTCTTCTCTCTTTTGGCACAGGTATGAAAATATTACAGAGGAGTTAATCTGTTAATTACCTTTCTGTACGTTGTTGTTGCCATTCGTGTACGTCACTACTGCTCGTCTTGGTCACTGCTGCCGCTCCTCTACCGTCACGTCAAGCTTCAGCCTTTTTGACAAAACATTTCACTTGGAATTATAAGCAAACCCTTTTGAGATCATAAGAAACTAAGCCAATTTCTTTGGTTTCAAGGCCTTGTTTTTTCACTTTGAAATCGGATCATACAATGACAAGCCAATTGAAAACTTCTGTTCAAGATTTCATTGTTAAATTCAGCTTTATTTTTATTATTTGTGTTCCTGTCATTTTCTTTCCCTTTTCTCGATTTTTAATTCAATTTGGGATTTGACAGATATATTTTTTAATTTTTATAAAAATTTATCTTATTTGCAGGATGCTAAGGGACAGGATGTTGATCTTAGCATCTACAAGGGAAAGGTTCTTTTGATTGTCAATGTTGCATCACAATGGTGTGCCTCAGCTCCTTTCATTTTTAATTTTTTTTCCATAATGATTTATTGATTATTGTTGATGCTTCCATTTAATTAATGCTAATACATGTTATCTATCTATCGGGAGTCTAAATTTTATAGAATTATATCATACTCGGAAGTATGCATGCTCCTAATACAAATAAGTGTTTATAAGAGAGGATTTCACCCAAAATCTTTAATTCTTGCAAAATGCTAGTGGCTCCGTTTGCACAAGTTTATTTTTCTACCATGGTCGTTCCTTTACCATAGCGGTTCCTTTACCACCGAGGTCAGACACCATTTCTTTCTCTTTTCTGTTTTGGCACAGGTATAAAAATACTACAGAGAAGTTTCTCTATTAATTACCTTATATATATATATATATATATATATATATATATATATATATATATATATATATATTATTCACATGTTTAATTGAGAACATCCAATAATATAGTAATAATATAATGGGCAAACTATAGGAAGGTTGTTAGTAGACAATTCTAATTTTAGCTTTACTTTGCAAATGAAAGATTAGAAATAGTCCATCGAACCCATTTTACTATATTGGAGGTTTGGGTTGATCTTGTATAGATTTTTGCTCAGAAGAATGATGGTTCTCCAAGGGCGGTGGGTTGGTTTTTGTATAGACTATTCCCCAATTTTCCCATTTTGCTTTTCTTTTAGGAAACCTGGTCCATTTTTTTTTGTGTTTTCTTTCTTCAATCAAATATGTATTTCTCAATCTCGTCTCAAAAAACACCCATCTCATTTTACTATATGTTTATGAATTACTAATTGTATTTTGTTAGTATTCCATGTTCGAAGAAGAATATTAGATTGAAGAAAGAAGAAGTTGTTCCTTTGCCAATCATTTGAAACCCAGGTTTGAACTGAATTTGATTTTTATCTTTTACTTTTTTACTTGACCCATACTTGAATCTAATTTTTGCCCCATTTTCCTTTCTTTCGTCAATTTAATTATCAATCCACTTCAAACCTAAACCTTTTTTTTTAAAGAATTTCAAAGTACTGTAATTGGAAACTGGGTTCATGTCTTAAAAAGCAACCTGATTTGTAATGTTTGGCTTATAGTGGCCTTCTATTTCTATTTTTCATCTCGGCTTGGTTAATTTCTTCACTAGTCGTTTAAATTTTATTAATTTTTATTTTTCCTTTTTAAGCTCATTAAATATCTTTTTTTTTTAATTGATGGCTTTCGGTCCAATTAATCATCGTTGAATGTGGGCACTATAAATGTTATAGTGCTTGTTAACTTAATGTATTTGATCATATATTATAGTATTGTTTACTTTAAATTTAGACAATGAAATAGATTACAAAAAAAAAAACTTATGCTTGTCAAGTTCTAGACACCATTGTTCATGTCATCATTACTGAATATTGATGTACTTATTAAGTGTTCTCTTTAATACTTGATAGAATACTTTTGGTGAAGCAATTTGTGGTATCATGATTGCAGGCTGTAATTAACTTGGGAACGTGTAGATTCTACAATTTCTTTTTCTAATTCCTTAACTTGCTTCTTTTAATCCTACTCTTCCATGTTGAAGTAATTTATGAGTATTTTTGCTTCAAAATAACTAAGATTTATTTTTCACAGTATACTAATTGATTTTATGCACTTGTAGGTGGGAAAAAAATCAAGCCGTGGATGGATATTGAGTGACCTTGTGCTTTTTTTTTTCTTTTGGGTTGGAAACTTAATTGAGTAGTAGTTAGCACTTGTTGTTTAGAGATTGTTTAAAATTTAATTTGATACTTATGTTAAGTCTTTTACATATAGTGATGTAGTTGAATTGTTTGAATTTAAGTGATGTATTTGAGATGTTTATTATATGAATTGTGTTGCAAGATATTTAATAATAAATATATTTCGAGTTTTCTTTTGGTTGTACAACAAACACAAAAAATATAATAAAAATAAAAATATACTATTAACCAAAAGCAACATAACATTATTAAATACTGACACTACATATTTAAAATAACAATAAGAATTTTTTATATTATCGAGTCAGTTTCTGATACTATAGGCACATAAATCACTGACATGTAAATAGTATCATTAAATACCAACATCATCGTGTCATTATTTTAGTGATACTATAGTGAAATAAATTACTGACACAAAAATCACTGACACAAAAAATTAGTGTTAGTGTGTTATGGCTTGAGCAACATTGACACAATTAACAAGTGTCAATAAAAGTAATTACTGACTCTAAATTAGTGTCAGTAAAACTCATTTTTCTAGTAGTGGCCATCAAGAAATTCAACTTTGACATGCAGCAAGCTAGCTCAGAAAAAAGATTACAGCTGGCAGAACTTGAAGAAATTTGGAATGATGCATACAAAAATGCCAAGATCTACAAGCAGTGAATGAAAGTCTTTCATGACGAGCAAATTATGAGAAAATCTTTCACCCTAGGTCTGAAAGTGCTTTTATTCAATTCTTGCTTGCACTTATTCCCAGGTAAGTTAAACTCTTGATGGTCTGGTCCCTTTATTGTTCTATTGTTTTTCCACATTGAGCAACTGAAATTAAGGATCCAAAGAACGGTGTCACTTTTAAAGTTAATGGTCAAAGATTAAAGCCATATCTAGAGTATCAACCATATGGAGAGAACACCGAAAAGGATCTGAGTGACCCACCAAATTTGAACTGAGATTTTTTTTCTTTTCAGTGATTTAATTTTTCTTTTCTTTTTACTATTCTTTTGCTGATTGAAATTATTTTTGTATAAGTGTGTTTTTTTTCTTTTATCACTTTTAATCATGTGTGCCTCAACTAGACAGATCCTCTTGAACTTTCTTAGACGACTTCAAAGTGTACAATCTCATCTCAGAGGCCAGATACGATTTTGTAAAACACATCATATTTGGGATCTACGACAACTAGAGTTAATATTTCATATTAAGGCTTTAGAAAGACAACTCAAAGATATTGAGGGAGGTATCTACGACATCCAATTGGAACTTGAGGTAAGTTCAATAAGAGGACGATTGCGAAATTAATTTTCTTTGTGTGATTTAGTTTGTTACCACGGTTAAGTGGCGGATAACGGTACTCCGTGATGATCAAATTTGGTTACTTCAGTTTCCCATAATAACAAATATTCTAAGATAAAGGTATGGACAAAAACGCAATTTTAGTAAAGCTTCACAATCAATTTCCTTCACTTCCTAAGAATGCCCTCTTTACGATCTATAAAGCTCGGTCCAAACGCATACGATTGCTTATGAGGAATAATATCTCTGCTAACATCTGTTGGTTAATTGAGGCCAAAGTACGATTGGCAGGTGAGTTGCCTCCCAAATTTATTGCATACATGCCTGGTTGTAATAAAGGAAATTACTCAAGAAAACGAAGAGCGTGAAAATTTCTTATTGCTTGTCATAAGTGTGCTAGAATGAGATGCGATAAAAATTCATGTTCTTTAGGAATGGTGTCTGATAACAAGGAAGACAAGATTCAATTTATTAGGGATGGCTTGAATAAAGAGTCATTGGATGATATCCTTTTGTCTTTTGAAACGCATCCCAGTGGATAAGTACAAAGAGCAATTCTCCAGTTATGGCCATTATTCCAGAAAGAACATGCACGATATAGTCTCAGGAATCTGACTATAAACGACCATGTTTGCCAGTTTATAAGAAAACTGGACGGGAAGCCTATCTTCGACCCATAGAGGGTGTTCAAGCCGTTTCTGGATATAAAACCAGAGGAATATGTGAGCCACAGTCACAACTACCTGTAAATATCCTTTTTTTTCACTGTTATTTTATTTCAGTGTTGTTTTATCATTTGCATTCTTGTCTTTAATAATTTTATCTTATCATTGTTTGCTTTCTCTTTTTACTATTTCTTTTTTTACTCTTGAGCCATGTGTTTTACGCGTTAATTGATACAAGCATGCTACCTCATACATAGTTGTGAACCATTGTCACCAAGATCCTTAAATATGATTATTTTTTAGCACTCACAAATTATTTTTGAGAAGAATCCTAATGGCAGCTACTCCCAATAAACAATTCAAGAATATTTGTGTGCTCTCTGCGCTCAACTATAGAAAATATAAAAAGTTCGTTGAGGCAGCTATGGATCTTAGTCGAAGTATAGTAGCAAGAAAATTACACTTGGTATATGGAGGAGGTGGCTAAGGGTTATCAAAATTGGTCTCAGAAGCTGCTTATATTAGAAGGAGCCAAGTGTTAGGCATCATCCCAAGAACCTTAAAATCTTTGGGCTATTTTTCTGACTCACCAACTGGAGAAGAGTTAGTCGTCTCAGGTATGCAAAAGAGAATAACTGAAATGCTAAATCATGCTGATGCTTTTATTTTCCTACCAGGAGATCTTACAACTATAGAGGCACTAATCACATTAGCGTCTTGGGCCTATCTAAACATTCATCAGAAACCCATCGGTTTGTTAAATGTCAATAACTTTTATGATGGCTTTATCGCATTTCTTAACCATGCAATAAAAAATTATTTCATTCCTTCTACAACAAAATTTTTTTTTATTTGTTCTCATACTGCTAATGAGCTACTTGATCTGTTACAAACTTATAGACCAGAGCCAGATCCTAAGACCTTTGTGATGGAGTGGCCAGCTAATGATGCTAATAGTAGCAGAAGTAAAAAGTGCAAATTAGATTTAACTCTCCGCTTGTAAATATTTTCTTCTGTGTTGCAACACGCAGGTGATGCCTTCTAAACTCTACTTATTTCCTTTAAAACATTGAGGACAATGTTTCATTCTAGTTTGGGTGAGGGAATAGTTGACAATTGTGAAATGTCTCGATCATGGTGAAGTTTTTACTGATTTTTGTTGTAGAGACTCACTGTGGCTAAATTTTTTAGTCGAAGATGGCTAAATATGGAGTGTACTGACTTTAGAAACGCATCTTCTTAGTTTGGAAGTTAAAAAAAATTACTTTCCGGACATTTTCTTTTTCTTTGTTATCTTCTTATAAAGCTTCGACAATCATTTTAAGTATGATCTTTCTAACTTCTTCTTTTACCAATTAGTTTTTCTACATCATTTTCAACTTTTTGCATGCTGATTTTTCATGTTTAGAATAGGTTTGGGGGTAGAATGTCATTTAAAAAAAATTATTTTGTGTGATCTTTTAACATTGGATGACATGATGACTTTCAAAATTTAGTATTTGTATTATCTTTGGTCTTGAGCTATGTTACACTTGATTGCTACTCTACATGTTGATGTCGGAGACAAATATGAGTTGCTTGAAGAAATGCACATGTCATAATAAATTCCAAGTGAGTTTTTGAGCCTGTCATTTTTCTTGGAGGGTAACCCTATTTGTCCATTCATTATACAGCTTAACAGTTTATTATTTTATAACTGGTAGATATGAAAGATTATTTAGAGTCTTAACAGACAATGGAAAGGTCATATTTGAATCGTTTCAGCCTTTCTAGCCATTCCATTTATGAAACAGCCAGGGTTAAACCGTTTGAGCCTTTTATATAAAATAAATAAATATACTTGACCCACTCTAATTTGGAATATTACCCGATGTCTTACAAGTTTCATCACCTTTTTATATTTGAGAAAAATGTAAATGATTATTTTGTTCAGTAAAGTTGTGCCATACAAAAAATAAATAAATTTAGTTCAAAAAAAGAGAAAAAAAGAAAATAATAATAATAATAAATAAATAAATGAAATGTACCTTGTAATTTCGAAAAGGTTTCTACTTTTTCTCAAACATATATTTTGTTTTTCCTATTTCTCCTTCTTTGTTAGTCATGTCCTTAGCCTACGTTACGTCCTAATAAAAATCCTTCTTGATTTTAGGGAACTATAGTATGAAGTAGAAGCTAGTTATATGGGCTAAAAAGATGTAGTGGCGCATAAAAAAAAATAAATACATTGGTTTGACTAGCATTTTGTTCGACTTAAGATCGTATTATTTCTAAGTTATAGGCATATTTCTTTTATCTTAATGAGAATGTGTGATATTACGTCTATATTATTTTCTCTCAATTTACTATTCATTGGAGTGACTAGTTTTGTTGGATTTAATTTCTTTTTGAGAGTGTCACTACTACCAGTGAGATTTTGGGGTTTGACATGTCATTCTTGAAAGTGGCTTGATTATTGTAGCGGTGACAAAGTTTACTGGACTGATTCATGTGGATGGTTGATGTGGGGGTGATATTTCTTTAGGCGGGAGATAATGCTAATACTTTTATTTAATTGTTATCATTAGTTTGATTGAATAAACACGACTGTTTAAAAAAAAATCATTTTGGGTTTGAATTTTGTTTTCGCTTAATTTGTTAGGGACTAGCAACAAGCTGGTTAGGGGGTGTGTTGAGTATTAGAAAATGTGTATTTATAAAGGAGAAAATCGTCATTTTACACCCCCAGTCTCACTAACATCCATATTTTTATGTATCTAAGTCCCTTGTGATTTAATTATGTGTGTTTTATTACAATTACGTATTTTATGTATTTTAAGAGGCATCATGCTCATTTCACAATAAACGAGAGATCAGATAGCAAAACGGACAGCGATTTTGAACTTAGGACAGTTGAAAATCTTAGGAGGAGTATAAAAGGATAAACGATATTGTTCACATGTACGGTACTGTTTATGGTGCTGTTCACGACACTGTTCACATCTATGGTACAATGACGTGGCAGCATTCGATTGGACGAATGATGTGGCATTGACTGATGATATGGCGTTGACCGATGATGTATCACAATCCTATTGGACTAAAATGTTTTTGTGGCGTTGACCAGTGACTTGGCAGTATGTTAGTGGACCAAAAAAATATGCATACGATACATGCATATACACAGAATGACAACCTTGATGATGTGTTCTATCCAATCAAAACTTGCCACGTGTCGCAATCATGAGCGTCCAAATTATTTTAGTATGATGGTCATGAATCATGATTTACTCATTGTATCTATAAGTAGGGGGCTCCCCCCTAATTTGACACCCTTAAATTCATTTTGAGCTTTATTTTCTGTAATTCCTTCTCTATATTGTATTTTCTACGTATTTTAATAAATTTGTATTTTACCCTTAGTTCAATTATGAGTAGCTAATTTTCTTTGAAACTTGAGTTGAAAGTGAAGTCTCAACATGTTCCATGGGCTTAATTTAGTAAATTTACTTTCTCTTCCCCTCTAATTTTTGTGGATTTTTTCACTTTTCGTTGACAGATAGTAATAATCTTTTCTAGATATTGCACTGGTATAACTGTCTCCCTAGTGCAAAGTTATTACTATTTAGCACCATTAGCACTTAGCACCATATTTATTGGAGTGAAATTCATGAAAAGTGGAAACTCCCCTCATGATTTAATTGGCACTAATAAGGAATATTAAGCCTATGGTGCATGTTGAGTGCAGATCCAGAGACCCAAGCGCTTCATTTTAATAGTTTTCACTTTAATTTATTCCCGCCATTCTAATTTAAATTTTATGATAATCTGAATCACTTTCACAACAAACCCAACCACCCACTTAGAAAATTAACTCTACACGCAATTAAAATCCACTTCCTCGTGGGATCGACACTCGTCACCGTTGATCTATTCTATAATAGATTCGTGCTCTTGCGAGTTTAATAAAACTTGTACAATAGTTAACACCAATAAGATGATTCATCATTTATTATAATGCAAATCTATCATTAAAGTTAAGAATTTCATAGACTGATCACACCATTAAAAAATGTAATAAGTAAAGGATTGAAAAAGTAACTTTTTAACACTTATGCAACTGTTGCATATAAATCTTTCTAATTCTAGCTGCCCTTGTGAAACAATCCAATTCAGGTCCAACTGTTAAAATTGATTGCTACATGTATGAAGACATAAACATGAGCAAATTATCACCAAAAAGACTAAAACGAAATGAAAAATGTACCAGAGATACTTATAGAATATCTTATTAGTAAACACCAGCTGATTGACACAATTTTCTTAATCCCCTGCTCAATAAGGGCCACGTGATACGCTTTCAAGGAAATCACCTAAACGTGATCAAATTGATTGAAAGATATAATACAGGACAAATATATATTGTGACATGGCTAAATTTTGAAACCTAATATCCCTCCATATAGATATGTCCTAGGCAAAAGACTCAATAATGAATGTCGATTTACAAGTTCGTCGTAGCTAGAGACAATGATTTCACTAAAAGCACTATGTAATAATTTTCAGTGATACTTCATAAAATCTAGTTACACATAAATTATTACATAATTCCACACTTGCTTTCCCTAAGCATCTCTATCAAAAGCATATTGAACAAGATTCAATTGATCTATAGTAATAGGATTATTAACTTGAAACAAACTAGTTTTGTACTTGGATTTGCTCTCCGCGATACTTGATCGTAGGGTGAACGTTGATACTAGCCTAGCCTACGATTCCTAATTAGTCGTGTTGGTAGTGCACTGACACTATTAGATGTTTGGCGTTCTTGCCTAAGGTCAACCGGTTTGTCCATATCATACATAAAATCAATTTATATGTAAATTCATTCCTCAATGAATTATCAAGGAATTAAAATTTACAAAATAAGATTTAAAAGCTCTACCACAACATAGTGGGCAGGATATTTACAAATTCCATCTACTGCTTCACTTGTCCTAATCATGGCCATTAGTTTATCTAGGTTCAATAAGTGATCCACAAAGTCCTCATCATTGAACATAATCATTTTGTTTTTCCCATCAATGATTAGCTCAGTTTTGCAACTAGACATGTAGGCTCTGGACTTTTAAAGGTCAAGGACAGTAGCGATGGATTAGATTGCGATAGATCACAAGGTTGTTTTTATGGTGCATCAGCGGGGCACTTT
Organism: Citrus x clementina; assembly: GCF_000493195.1. NCBI lineage: Eukaryota > Viridiplantae > Streptophyta > Magnoliopsida > Sapindales > Rutaceae > Citrus > Citrus x clementina. The sequence continues at coordinate 16,983,923 of NW_006262339.1, read as the reverse complement.
GATTTTAATTCCTCTATAGACTTCTCAACCATTTCCATTCTCACAGTGAATGAATACATTTTCTATTCAATAATCTTTGACTGATTCTGTAAACACCTTTAAAGCCGCCTCCATATTGACCACACTCAGCTTAACATCTTCAATGTGTTGATAATAAGGCAAATGACTTTGCAGTTGTATAAAATTTGCTTTATGCATTGGAACCTAAAAAAATAATATCAGCAATCATACAAATTAATAATAGAAACACATGCAATTTGGTTCCTTAAGTTGTATACATGCATGAACAAGATAAAGAATAATACAAACCGCACAACTTATGATGTCCCCAAATTTTTATTGTCAATTCAAGAATCGGCAAATCTCTTCCTTGGTCCATACACTAACAAGGCATATTGTTCTCCTGATAAAACGATGATCATACAGAACAGCAGTGAAGTAGAACAAATGTTCATAACAAAAACAATTATTGTGTCAAATTATTTTTCATAGCAATATGTCACTATTTGGCAAAATTATTATGATGTTCAATATTTGTTAAACATGTTTCTAAGAATATAGGACAACCACTAATTGATTTCACTTCGTGTTCTTTATACTTTGCTATACTATCCCACAAGAGGTTAAATCACTATATAGCCTAATTCTTTTTTCTGATTGCTTGTACATCTTTCAGGACATGGAGGTACATTGCATTGATGTAAGTGGAACTTGTTAAACATAATACAGTTCCTAGAAGAAGCAAAGAAAAAAGGAACTTAAAATTATCATCATAACTCTCACTACCTATCAGTCTATCACTAACAGTGGCTATTTTGATTCCTCTTTGACCAGTTCTATACTTGGTACACAATTCAGTTTCCTATATGTCTACCGGTTAACTGCCATATTTAATCCCCATTATAATATTGAAGCTAGTGGCGTTTAAACAACACTCTCCGCCATGCAAAACTATAAAAAGCCTCTTTGTGTCACATTGTTAGACAAGTGTTTCACAAAACTCTTATCTCTACGACCACATCGTCAATCTTGCGAGCTCCCGAAGCCAATTTCTATAATTACAACTTTTTGCTTAGGTGAAAATTTGGAAATAACTTTAGTAAATTTGCTCACATAACAATAAAATAAAATATATTAGTCATACTAATCCACAATCTTTTTTCTTCATCCATTTTTACAATGCTGCTTTCACCAACATCTATAGTAGGGTCCTCAGGCATCGTCCCAAATTGACACTTCTCCTCCTTTGTTAATTTTTTTCCATTTTTCAACAATTGTCCCCCTACAAACCTTTCCAGGACCTTGTTTCCTCGCCCTATTTGCTTTATATTTACTATACACAACATTTAGTATTACGTCAAGAACACAAACAAAACTGATTTTTGACACACATTTGAAGTTAAATAATTTATACATACAAAAAGTTTATCCATGCTCTTTGACCGAGTCCTGCACTTATATCATTTGTAGCATCCATATTATAACTGGATTATATTATTCAAATCTTACAATAGACAATAAATAAATGTAGTGTTGATTTAATCAATAATAACACAAAAAGCAAAATACAACAGTGATTACCTGGAAATGTTAAAAAATGATGAGGAAAGACAGGAGAATTGGCTAGTCAGATTGAATATATTGGCTAACCACTTGGTTTCTTCCTTTTAAGTGGTAATCGACTAGCCTCTTCCAATGCAAAACCCAATCGAGTAACCGCTTCATTTAATCCAGCTAGCTGGTTCCCCTGTATTTCATCATCTTCCTTCCTTCGTATCTTCATCTTTTGGAGCAAGTCTGTAGGAGCAAGTGTTGAGTGTTAGAAAATGTATATTTATAAAGGAGAAAATCATTATTTTACACTTCAAGTTTTACTAATACCCTTACTTTTATGTATTTAAGCTTCTTGTGATTTAATTATGTGTGCTTTATTTTAATTAAGTATTTTATATATTTTAAGGGCATCATGGTCATTTCACAATGAACGAAAAATCAAACGGCAAAATGGACATCACTTTTGAACTCAGGACAATCGAAAACCTTAGGAGGAGAATAAAAGGAAAAATGTCATTGTTCACATATACGACACTATTCACATGTATGATACTGTCCATGTTACTGTTCATGACACTATTCACACATACGAAACGATGATGTGGCATTGACTGATGAGGTGTCACGATTCTATTGGACAAAATTTATATACATTGTTGATCGGTGACGTGGCAACATGTTAGTGGACCAAAAATCGCGCGTACGGTACATGTATATACACAGGATTATTTTCAACCAAACTGCGTCACTGTTCAAGCCGGTTGACTGTTCATACCACGTGGAAACCGTGTCACTGTTCAAACCGCGTGGTCAAACCGCGTACTGTTGACTGATGACATGGCGCAATCTTGAGCGTCCAAACTGTTTTTAATCTGATGGCCATGATTTACTCAATGTATCTATAAAAAGGGGGCCTCCCCCCCTAATTTGATATCCCTGAATCTATTTTTAGGCTCCATTTTCTGTAATTCTTTCTCCATCTTGTATTTTCTACGTATTTTAATAAATTTCCATTTTACCCCTAGTTCAATTATGAGTAGCTAATTTTCTTTCAAGCTTAGGTTGAAGGTGAAGTCTCAACATGTGTCATGGGCTTTATTTGGTAAATTTATTTTCTCTTCCCCTCTAATTTTTGTGGTTGTTTTGAAATTTCGTAGACAAATAATAATAACATTGTCTAGATACCGCCCTGGTTTCACCGACTCCCTAGTACAAGGTTATTATTATTTGGCACGATAAGCCCTTAGCACTATATTGATTAGAGTGTGGTTCATGAGGTATGGATACCCCCCCTCATGATTTAATTAGCACTAATAAGGAATATTTAGCCCATGGTGCATGTTGATACAAATCTAGATACCCAAGTGCCGCATTTCAATAGAATTCGCTTCAATTTATTCTCGCCATTTTAATTCAAATTTTAGGATAATCTAAGTTACTTTCACCAAAAATCCAACCACCCACTTAGAAAATTAATTATACACACAATTAAAATCTACCTCCCCATGGGATCGACACTCGTCACCATTGATCTATTCTATAATAGATTCATGCACTTGCGAGTTCAATAAAATTTTCACAACAAGTTTTTGGTGTCGTTGCCGGGGAGGTAAGTTATTTTAATTTGAAGAATTAATTTTTGTAAAAAATTTCTTTTAGTTATTTTTCTTGTAATTTTTTTTAGTTTAAACAAAAAGAGAAAAAAAAGTGAATTTACATTTTGAGGTAAGAATTTTTTTTCTCTTCTTTAAAGTTCTGTAATTTAATTTTCAAGTTATTTTTCTTTGTAATTTTTTTATCGTATTAATTTTAATTTTTAGTAAATTTATTTCACGTATTTTTTTAATGTGTTTTTATAGTAAGGTTGTAACAACGCGATAAAGTTAATACCATAATTTCTCCTTCTTCTTTATTTTTATTTATTTTGTTCCCATTTATTTTTATGTTCTTTGTATGCATGGTCGAAGGTCATTATTACCTAATCTTGAGCCTATAGACCTTGAACTAGAAAAAATACTGCGCATACACAAACACATTAAAAATAAAATTGAAATGGATTTGCAACAACAACCACCACAGGAGAGGCCATTTAAGGACTACTTTAGTCCCTTAGCTAATTTGAGCATATCATGCATAAGATACCCAAATGTAGCTGCTAGGAGTTTTGAATTAAAACCTAGTGTGGTAAATTGTCTCCCAACATTCTATGGCCTAGAAAATGAGGACCTATATAATTATTTGAATGATTTTCATGTTGTTTGTCAAATATTTAAATATGAGAATTTTTCAGATGATGATGTTAAACTTAGACTATTCCCATTTTCTTTAAAGGATAGAGCTCATTCATAGATTAATACATTGCTTGCCAATAGCATCACATCATGGGAACAAATGGTAACAAATTTTTTAAATAAATATTTCCCAGTGCATAAAACCAATGCTATTCGTAGGAAACTTTCAGAGTTTACCCAGAGAGAAGATGAGCAGTTTTTCGAAACATGTGAGCTATTCAATGGGCTACTTTTAAAGTGTCCACATCATGGGTACAAGAAATGGCACCAATGCCAATACTTTTTGGAGGGATTATTACCATATGTGCAAGAATGGCTAATGGCACCAAGTGGAGGAGAGTTAATGTCCAAAAGTGCATCAGAGATTTGGGAATTCTTCCAGTGACTGATAACTCTATGAAATTAGAGTTATTACATCAATTCTAGACTTAAATCAATATCACTTAGAGAGCAAATAAGGTATTTTTATTACATTTTGGTTATATTTTGCATAAACATTCATTTTAGTTGAGTGTTAATAAGTTTTGCTTAAATTAAAGTAATTTGTGCTCAAAACAGGTGCATAATTGTAGGTTGTCAGAAATTCTTAATTCATGAAGGGATGCTGAGACATTAGACTAGCAAGAGGAGGAAAGAAGATGGTCGCAAAAGAAGTAAAGTACAATCAGGAACAGTGCAGTGTTGTAACTATTGTTAGAGCAACCAGTGCTGTAGCAATCTGGGAGCACGGAGGGAGAAAACTTAAGCGCGGGTCAGCTGCAGATTTGCGATCTGCATGTTTCCTAATTTAACTCATGCACGTCCACAGACTTTTATTTACCCTGGTTTACAGTATAAAAGGAGGGCGCGCACCACATAAAATGGCGGCAAGGAATTAACATTGGAGAAATCGAGAGGAAAAGAAGAAAACAATCAGAATTCAAGAGAACCAAGTCTGCATCAGTGAAGAATCCAACAGTGTTATTTTGATTCAATCTTCATCATTCTTTACTTGTTCTTTTCTTTACGCTTTGATTGAACCAATGTATTTCGTGACCAATATGTTGCTATTTGTTTTTCTCATTCAGAATATGAACTAGATTTGCTTGTAGTTGAGTGACAAACAATCTAATGGGTTCTTGACTATTTTTATGTGTTGTTATGTCATTGCTGTAGCATTTTACTCTAGTAGTTATTATTAATATAATTGTTATTTCGGTTGACCACCCATTTACTAGTTCAAGTTAAGATAGAGCCGCAAAAGGGCATGTCTTAGCCGATATTATTAGAGTATTACTTTATCTTAATTTAAGTTTTCTGGATTAAGTTATTTTGAATCCCATAAGGGCTATACTTAAAGTTAAGATTTGTGACATACTAGACATAGGTGCTCACCTTGTAGGGTGGAGAGACTAAAAAGTCATAAGGCCATATCATAAGTAGATTAAGCGTATGAGAGTTCCAATACGCAACAGCTAAGGAAACAAATTAATTATGCCCAGTGTTGTAGTACTTGCCGTAACAACTGGTGTTAACTTGATGAAAACCAGTCAGCCCATAAGGAGAGTTTGATCATTCAACTACTATAGTCTCAATTGAATCTTAGACACATTTAATTTAGTTGATTTCATTACGGTCTTGTTTTACTTTATTCTCTCACAATCATTAATAATGATAGAACCCACTTTATGTTTGTTAACTTCGGACTTAAGTTAGTTTGCACTATTGTGATTGCTATAGCATTTCAAGTAACATAAATCCCTGTGGAGACGATCTTGAATATTCATCACTTTATTAGTTGTTGTGTACACTTGCACATTGACACCAATAACATTAGTATTTATCACCAATAAGTTTTTGGCGCTGTTGTTAGGGATTGATTGTTTATTTTTGCAGTGTGAAGTAAATCTTGATAGCGCCAATTTGATTTGATTCATTCTATTTATTGGCATATCAGTACTTGCATGCGCAAAGACGGATCTGTGGTATTCCAATTCGATCATGAGATTGAAAGGAATGTTAAGAGACTGCGAAGAGAACAAAGGAATTCAAAAACTGTGTCAGGTATGAATAATTTATAGGATGTGGGAAATTTGGACCCCCACGAGCCCTTATAACCAGTCAACGTTCAAGAAGAGCAGAATGAACATGCTAATTAGAGACAGCCATGCGATAACAATATTATTTACATGGCTGATGACAGAGATAGAGCTATTAGAGATTATGTTGTGTTAACTCCTCAAGTTGTACACCCTGGGATAATCAGACCTGAAGTAGAAGCCGCGAACTTTGAATTGAAGCTAGTGATGTTTCAAATGTTGTAAACAGCTGGTCAATTCAATGGATTGCCAAATGAAGATCCTCATCTCCATTTTAAGTTGTTCTTGGAAGTGAGTGATGCTTTCAAGATTACTGGAGCAACATAATATGCCTTAAGACTGAGGTTTTTTCCTTATTCCTTAAGAGATCGAGCAAGAGCATGGTTAAATTTGTTACCATTTGATTCCATCACTACATGGAATGAGTTGGCTGATAAATTCCTAATGAAATATTTCCCACCGACAAAAAATGCAAAATTGCGGAATGAGATTACTTCTTTCTATCAACTTGAAGATGAGAGTTTGTATGAGGCTTGGGAAAGATTCAAAGAATTGCTCAGAAGGTGTCCTCATCATGGCATTCCTTGTTGCATTCAATTGGAAACTTTCTAGTTGAATCCGAGTACAAGATTAATGGTGGATGCTTCAGCAAATGGAGCTCTATTATCCAAATCTTACACCGAAGCTTATGAAATTCTAGAGAGAATTGCCGATAATAATTATTAGTGGCCATCAACAGGCAACCAGTAGCAAGAGGAACAGCAGGGGTACATAATATAGATACAATTACAGCCTTATCACCGCAAGTAACCTCATTGACTAACATGGTAAAGGCCATGACATCTGCTCCAGCAGTAGTGAAGCAAGTTGCTGAACTTTCTTGTGTGTATTGTAGTGAAGAACATGACTTTGGTAATTGTCCTGGAAATCCAACTTCAGTAAACTATATGGGTAATTTCAATCGACAACATCAGAACAACCTATATTCAAATACTTACAACCCTGGCTAGAAACAACACTCAAATTTTTCATGGAGCAGTCAGAATCAAAATGCTCTAGCATTAAATCGACAAAATAGGAACACTCAACCACCTGGTTTTCATCAGTAGAGTCAATGGCAAAAACATATTAGTCAGGATCCAATCACTTCACTGGAAGCACTGATTAAGGAATACATTGCAAAGAATGAACCAATTTGGCAGAGTCAAGCTATATTCTTGAGAAACCTGGAAAACCAAATGGGACAACTTGCCAAAGCAATGAGTAGTAGGACTCAAGAAAGCTTACCTAGCAACACAGAAGACCTTAGGAGAGAGGGCAAAGAACACTGCAAAGTAATTAATTTGAGATCTGGAAAGAATGTTGATATCCCAGTTGATGTGACTAAAAAGGGGATGGAATTTAATTCCTCACAAAAACCACCTCCAGATGGAAGCATGTTACAACAATCCGACCATCAAGACACTAGTTACAGGGGCCAAGCTACAGCAACTTCAGAAGGAACTCAACCAGTACATGCTGAAAAAGAAGTTGCAACACCAGTAGCCACGACTTACAACAAACCAAACAAGCAGAGTTTGGTACCTACTGAAGCTACCCAGCAGTTTAGACATCCACCACCTTTCCCACAGAGATTCCAGAAGCAAAAACAAGACAAGCAGTTCAATAAATTCCTGGAAGTGCTGAAGCAATTACACATCAACATACCTTTTGTGGAAGCTTTGGAGCAAATGCCAAATTATGTGAAATTTCTAAAAGACATCTTGGCACGAAAGAGAAGGCTGGGAGAATTTGAAACTGTTGCTTTAACACAGGAAAGCAGTCATATGCTCCAAAGTAAGATTCATACAAAAGTGAAGGATCCAGGAAGTTTTACAATACCCTGTGTTGTGCAAATTTTGTTGAACTCGCAAGCGCACGAATCTATTGTAGTATAGACTAATGGTGACGAGTGTCGATCCCACGAGGAGGTGGATTTTAATTATATGTAGAATTAATTTTGTAAATGGGTGGTTGGAATTGTGATGGAAGTGATTTAAATTATCCTAAAATTGTAATTGAAATGGCAATAATAAATTATAAAATTGGAATTGCAATGGCGAGAATAAATTGAAGCGAAATCTATTGAAATGACGTACTTGGGTATCTGGATCCGTATCAACATGCATCATGGGCTAAATAATCCGTATTAATGCCAATTAAATCATGAGGGGGGAATCCACACCTCATGAACCACACTCTAATCAATATGGTGCTAAAGGCTTATCGTGCCAAATAATAATAACCTTGTACTAGAGGGCCGGTGAAACCAAGGCGGTACTAGACAAGAATATTATTATTTGTCGACGAGAAGTCAAAACATCCACAAAAACTAGAGGGGAAGAGAAAATAAATTTACCAAATTAAGCCCATGACACATGTTGAGACTTCACCTTCAACCCAAGCTTGAAAGAAAATTAGTCACTCATAATTGAACTAGGGGCAAAATGGAAATTTATTAAAATACGAAGAAAATACAAGATGGAGAAGGAATTATAGAAAATGGATCCCAAAAATGGATTCAGAGATATCAAATTAGGGGGGAGAGGCCCCCTTTTTATAGATACATGGAGTATATCATGGCCATCGGATTAAAAACAGTTTGGACGCTCAGGATTACGCCACGTCATCAGTCAACAGTAACACGGTTTGACCCGACTTTAAACAGTAACGCGGTTTGACCCGGATGAACAGTAACGCGGTTTGGTTGAAAATAATCCTGTGTGATGCATGCACCGTATGCGAGATTTTTCGTCCACTGATATGCTGCCACGTCACCATCAACAGTATATAAGAATTTTAGTCCAACAGGATCGTGACACCTCATCAGTCAATGCCACATCATCGGTCTGTCTATGTGAACAGTGTCGTGAGCAGTAACGTAGACAGTACCGTACGCGTGAATAGTACCGTACATGTGAATAGTGCTATTTTTCCTTTTATGCTCCTCCTAAGGTTTTCGACCGTCCTGAGTTCAAAAGTGATGTCTGTTTTGCCATCTGATCTCTCGTTTATTGTGGAATGACTATGATGCCCCTAAAATACATAAAATACTTAATTAAAATAAAACACATGTAATTAAATCACAAGAAGGTTAAATACATAAAAGTAAGGGTTGTTAGTAAGACTTGAAATGTAAAATGACGGTTTTCTCCTTTATAAATATGCATTTTCTAACACTCAACACCCTGCTCTATAGAAACTAAGTATACTGGCAGCGCACTTTGTAACTTGGGAGCCAGTATTAATCTGATGCCATTGTTTGTATTTAAGTAGCTGGGAGTAGGGGAATGCAGACCAACAACAGTCACTCTCCAATTAACTGACAAATCTCATGCATATCCTGAAGGAAAAATTGAGGATGTACTGGTGAAGGTTGACAAATTTATCTTCCCAAAAGACCTAATTGTACTAGACTTCGAAGTTGATAAAGAGGTACCCATTATACTTGGAAGACCTTTCCTAGCAACTGGGAAGACTCTGATAGATGTGCATAAAGGAAAGCTCACCATGAGATTGAATGATCAGCAAGTCACATTTAATGTACTAGAGGCTATGAAGAACCCTGATGAAGTAGAAGATTGTAATTTCCTAAGTGTTGTGGATTTTGTTGTAGTAGACAGAATCGATAGATGCTGATGTAATGAGATCAACAAAGTCACCACCTTTAAAGATTTAGAAGAGGAAGATGTTGCAGCAAACCAGATAGATTGGACGAAAGAAAATCAATCTAATAGGCATAACAAGTTTATTGAGCATCTGAATCTTTCATACAGGGAAGTAAAAACAACTTTACCATCTATTGAATCACCTCCTAGTCTTGAATTAAAATTGTTACCTTCACATTTGAAATATGTTTATCTTGGTCAAAACAACACACTCCCTGTAATCATTTCCTCTACCTTGAATGCAGGTCAAGAATAGAGTCTAGTAGATTTGCTTGGAAGATACAGAAGAGCAATTGGATGGACCATGGCAGACATCAAAGGGATAAGCCCATCAATATGCATGCATAAAATCCTGTTAGAAGATTGCCACAGCAATTTGGTGGAGCATCAGAGAAGGTTAAACCCTATTATAAAAGAAATGGTGAAAAAGGAAATCATCAAATGGTTGGATGTTGGAACCATATATCTAATATCAGACAGTTCATGGATAAGCCCAGTTCAATGTGTTCCAAAGAAGGGAGGGATAACAGTGATAGCTAATGAGAGTGATGAACTTATTCCTACAAGGACAGTGACTGGATGGAGAGTATTTATGGATTACAGGAAGCTCAACAAAGCCACAAGGAAAGATCATTTCCCACTTCCATTCATAGATCAGATATTGGACAGACTTTCTGGAAAACAATACTATTGTTTCCTAGATGGGTATTCAGGCTACAACCAAATTGCTATAGCTCTAGAGGATCAGGAGAAGACTACATTTACCTGTCCTTATGGAACATTTGCCTTCAGAAGAATGCCCTTTGGTTTGTGCAATGCTCCAGCAACTTTTCAGAGATGCATTATGTCTATTTTTTCTGATATGGTAGAGCAAACTTTAGAAGTTTTCATGGATGACTTCTCAGTTTTTGGGGAGGCATACAACGATTGTTTACACAAATTGGAAGAAGTTCTTAAAAGATGTTTGATGACTAACTTAGTACTCAATTGGGAAAAGTGTCATTCCATAGTGCAAGAAGGAATAATGTTGGGTCATAAGGTGTTCAAGAAAGGCATTGAGGTAGACAAAGCCAAGATAGAGGTAATAGATAAACTGCCACCCCCTACTTCAATAAAGGGTATTAGGAGTTTTTTGGGTCATGCTGGATTTTACAGAAGATTCATTAAGGATTTTTCCAAGGTAGCTAAACCATTATGCTTATTGCTGGAACATGACAAGCCTTTTCACTTTGACAAAGATTGTCTCCAAGCATTGGAAGAATTAAAGAAAGCTCTGATCACTGCACAAGTAGTTATATCTCCAAACTGGACTCTACCATTTGAACTAATGTGTGATGCTAGTGATCATTCTGTGGGAGCAATATTAGGGTAAAGAAAGGATAAGATTTTTCACTCCATATACTATGCAAGCAAAACTCTTACTCAAACTCAAATCAATTACACCACTACAAAGAAAGAGTTGCTAGTAGTAGTATTTACTTTTGATAAATTCAGAGCTTACTTGGTGGGTACTAGAGTGATTGTATACATAGACCATGCAGCCATCAAATACTTAATTTCAAATAAGGATGTCAAACCAAGATTAATCAGATGAATCTTATTGCTTCAGGAATTTGATCTGGAAATTAAAGATAGAAAAGGGACTGAAAATCAAGTAGCAGACCACTTGTCACGGCTGGAAGCAGACATAAGTACATTGACAAGGAGGGACATCACTGAAACTTTGCCTGATGAACAACTGTTGGTAGTACAGCAAGCACAGTGCTGCAGCAGTCAGGATCTCCATGGTATACAGATTTTACTAACTACTTAGTAAGTGGGTTGCTACCACCTGAGCTGAAGTTTCAGGAGAAACAGAAATTTCTTCATGATGTTAGAAGTTATCAGTGGGATGACCCACATTTATATAAGTTATGCTCAGATCAAGTAATACGAAGATGTGCTTCAGAAGGAGAAATTCCCCACATACTGGAGTCATGCCATACTGCAGCATATAGAGCACATTTTGGTGGTCACAGAACAGCTGCTAAAGTTCTGTAATCAGGTTATTACTGGCCTACTATTTTTAAAGATGCTTATGAATTTGTTAAGTGTTGTGACAGGTGTCAAAGGACAGGGAACATAACTAAAAGACATGAAATGCCATTGACCAACATTCTGGAAGTGGAAGTCTTTGATGTCTAGGGAAGAGATTTCATAGGACCTTTTCCACCATCCTTTGGGAACTTATATATCCTTGTTACTGTGGATTATGTCTCCAAGTGGGTAGAAGCTGCAGCATTACCTACCAATGATGCTAAAACAGTGGTGGCTTTTCTGAAGAAAAACATTTTTTCAGGTTTCGCACTCCTAGAGCAATTATTAGTGATGAGGGTTCTCATTTTTACAACGAAATCTTTGTTGCAGCTATGGTAAAATATGGAGTCAAACACAAGGTAGCAATAACATATCACCCCAATCCAATGGTAAAGCTGAAGTGTCCAACAGAAAAATTAAAAAGATCTTAGAAAAAGTGGTGAACCCAACAAGGAAGGATTGGTCTTTGCAGTTACATGACTACCTATGGGCCTACAAAACAGCATACAAAACTCTACTTGGCATGTCTCCTTACTGAATTATTTATGGGAAGGCTTGTCACTTGCCACTAGAGCTAGAGCATAAAGCACACTGGGCACTGAAGTAATTAAATTGGGATATTCATACTGCAACAGAGCAAAGGAAGCTTAAACTTTGTGAGCTTGATGAATTATGACTATTTTCATATGAAAATGCAAGAATCTATAAAGAGAGGACAAAACACTGGCACGACAAGCATATTCAAAATAGGCAATTCAGCCCTGGTCAATTAGTGCTGCTCCACATCACAAGACTACGATTATTTTTGGGAAAGCTAAAATCACGATGGTCTGGACCTTTTAAGCTGTTAAAATTTTATCCTCATAGGGCTGTTGATCTTCTAGATGAACAAACAGGTCAAGAATTTAAAGTTAATAGACACAGGGTTAAGCATTACATACACCCAGCGGCAGATTGTTCCAAGGAGGTTTTACTCCTTAATGAACCCAGCTACTGAGCAGTGAAAGAAGGTCAGGCTGAAGGACCTTAAATCAAGCGCTCAATGGGAGGCAACCCATTGTGGAAACAGCCACCTCAAACCAAGCTTAATCCTCTTTAGTTTTGTTGACGACTCTCCCTCTCTTCCATTTTATTTAATTTTGTTCTTCAATTCTAGCTATTTAGTTTTATCCTTTCATATTATTGACCTCGTTATTTTTGCTATCATTTGATCTCTTTGTTTTTAATTATTTTTAGAATTGGTTTTAGTTTTTGTGGGAAGTATGTGTGGCAACTGAATTCCATTTTGACAAGTGAGGTTGTATGGTGACAGAGTGCAGAGGCAAGCCACGTGTCAGAGGGTATTGGAGTGGAGTATGTAACCGTTGCTAGAGCAAGCAAATGGGTGTTGCAGCAACCAATATTACCATTACAGTAAATTAAAAATTGGAGCGTCTCACTTACCGTTGAAGATAAATCATGACAGATGGATGCATGGATTTAGATAGCAATTGAAAAGAAAATCTCTAAAATTAATGCATTAATTTCGTTGGCCTATATTTTTGGGATATACTCATTATATTCAAAATATTTACTTCCCTAATTTATCTTTATTTACCAGATTTATCTTCATTTAAATGCAATTATAAAAGGGAATCATTGTGCGTAGTGACCTACGACATTATTCCTTCTTTCCTTCGCAAGCACAACTCTAGCAATTCTTACACTCATCTCTCATTTTACTCTCAGGGACATCATCTTCAATTTGTTACTGCTACAGCAATGCCAAGGTATAAGAAAACAGCCAGCCACCTCAAAGATCCTTCACGCTTCCAGAGTTACCATGCCAAAGAAAAATATGAAGAATTCATTGAGTCGCGTAAGATTCTTGAAGAAAAAGGGTTTCAATTTCCAGAACAATTCATCGGAATTGTGCAAACAATACATAATGCTGCAGCAAAGCGTGGATGGTTAGAGTTTTGCAACCACCCTCGAGATCCTGTGCTACCAGTAGTCAAGGAATTTTAAGCCAATTTGGTAAGCCCTGATCAGCACAACATTTGGGTAAGAAATACACTTGTTCCATTAGACTCCCGAGTAATAAATGCTTTTTATAATTTACCTGCTGAAATTAATTGTGAGTATGGCAAGTTGCTTGATAAATTGACCCCGAAAAAATGGAACACCATCTTCACAACTCTTACAATAGAAGGGGCATCATGGGCTAATGAGGAAGGGCGTGTAGTTAATAGGATAGATTTGAAACCTACTACTAAGGTGTGGGTCAAATTTATGAAATCGAGGCTTATGCCAACCACTCACACTACTACGATTTGACAAGAAAGGTTGGTGTTGTTATATGCCATTGTTCGAGGGCTTCCCATAGATGTGGGCAACATTATCGAAAAAGAAATCACAGATTGTGCCGTAAAGAATCACAAAGCTGCTGCCCTACTATTCCCCTCACTCATCACCAGCATCTGTGTAGTATCCGATGTTCGTCTTGACGCGAAAGTTGAACATGTCAAGAATGATGGTGGCTTTACTGCACGTACCATTGAGAGAATTGCTGGTGAGAGTGCTGGAATGACAACGGAACCAGCTGCTGTAACAGGAACAAGACGAGCTATTGGTTTAAAACAGACAATCCAGGCACTAAGCACCAGTATAACTCAATGTGTTAAGGCTCAGCAGAGGGAAAACAATCGGTTTTGGAGCTATCTACAACACCTGGACAACCAACTACACTAATTTGCTCTTTACATGAAAAGCACTCACCAGAACTTCCCTGATTCATTGCTCCAGCAGTACAATTTTGACACTAACACCACAGGTGCTCCAGCAGAAGCCAGTGAAAAAGCCACTGCCACAGATGAACCAAAAAAAGAAGCTGCAGCTGAACCATAAGTCGAGGTAGAATCAGAAGAAGCCGAACCATCTGACCAACCTGAGGAAGAAGGTGACGAGTCTGCAACTGACGGCTCACCCACAGAGGCAAAGGACGAGTCTGAGAAAGAACGCGAAGAACCCTCCATCAAGACCCCTTCCAAAACTAGGAAAAGGCACATTATCCAAGAAGATGAAGAGGAGAACCCTGAAAAGGAGCCCCCTATTCCAGTCATTTCGGGCAAGGGCAAGAAAAAAATAGCAACCCCTCCAGCCTCGAAAGATGAAATTGAGCGAGTCGATACAGAGCTGGCTACTTCAGCAGCCAAAGTTACAAATACACCCGCAGAAGCCAAGCAACTACTAGATATCGTTGCCGCCATCACAGCTGAGGGACAAGTAGCTGATGTATCAACCCCAACTCCTCTACAGCACACGCCTGGCCAACATGTTCGTACCAGTCTGTGACAATCCAGCAAAAGAAAGGGCAGTACATCTAGAGGCACTGCTACAACAGCCTCGCCACAACCAAAATGGACCAAATCGGCGGCAGCTACGCAAGCTACCCCAGCCGCAACTCCTCTCACCAGCAGTGAAGAAAAAGACAAAGACGTTGTCAGCTACTTCCCCACAAGTTTCACCAAAGGGTAAGCTGCGCAGTGCATCTAAGAAGCGTTGATGTCATCCTGTCATGTTGCAGCAATCCCAACCACAAGGAAGTATCCTCTTCTTGCTAGTCAATTTATTTCAGTTTAAAAAAAAAACTTTTCTTTCCTTATGTTTTTCCATTTGTATGGTATTTTCTAATGTCGTCTATGTCCTTGTCAAATTGTGTGACTTCGTTGTGTATGCTTGTGAGGACACACCACTTCTCAAGTTTGGGGGGGTTGTGTTTCTGAGTGCATGTGTTTATGTTTGTGTTGTGTGTTGTGTGAAGCTCTGTTATCTAATATTTGTGTATGGATTTGAAAAGTGGTGTGTCCTCACAAGCATACACAACGAAGTTGTATGAGAATGCCAAGTAGAGACAGTTATATATGGAGGTTGAAATCCTGTCCCGACACTTAGACTTTGGTTGAGTTGTATGAGATTGTTATAGCAGAGCCAAAAGAATAGAAAAGATCTTAAGTTTAGGGGGGGAAAGCAAGTTTGATTGACTGTGATATCTATGAAATAAATTGGGTTCCAATGGATCCAGTTGCTGAGTAACCAGATCTGAGTATGTACCCCATATGTAAAGTTGTGTTCAAAGGTAACAAGAGTTATGAGCAATGTTGTAGCATTTTATGAGTGAAAAAAAAAAGAGAGAGAAAAGTAAGACAATAATACAAGAAAGTCCTCTGTCTAAGGCATTGAGTAGCCAGGTCTGTTCATGAGCCCCATGTTCAGCCTTGAGTAAAAGATATCTCTAGATAAGATTATATTACAGATATTGCTACAGCAACTCTGATCTGTGCATGGTTTGAGTAATTAGGTGTCATCATTACAATTGATTGACATTCACATGAAAAATAAATATTGCAGTGAGGAGGTTGAATACTCTCAAGTTTTCAATCTTAAAATCAGCATAGTTTGAGCATGGGAAATTTATGCTACCCCATATATAAATGCAATTTTGTTACTGCTGAATTACATGCAATCTCTTGGTGATGTTATAGCATCTCTGGAATTCAATCAAAGTAGCACACACACATTGTGGACAGAAGGAAGCTTAAGTCTGGAACTGATTTACTATGGTTACTTTGCATGATTGGGATTGTGATATGGAGGTGGAAGAATCCTTGCAAATTTGATAAAAGAGCTAAAGTTGTATTGCATGATTGTTTACGTGAAGTGTTAGTATGTTGTCATTACTTGAGGACAAGTAAATGTTTAAGTTTGGGGGTGTGATAACTCTATGAAATGAGAGTTATTACATCAATTCTAAACTTAAATCAAGATCACTTAGAGAGCAAATAAGGTGTTTTTATTACATTTTGGTTATATTTTGCATAAACATTCATTTTAGTTGAGTCTTAATAAATTTTGCTTAAATCAAAGTAATTTGTGCTCAAAACAGGTGCATAATTGTAGGTTTTCAGAAATTCTTAATTCATGAAGGGATGCTGAGACATTACAGTAGCAAGAGGAGAAAAGAAGATGGCCGCAAAAGAAGTAAAGTACAATCGGGAATAGTGCAGTGTTGTAACTGTTGTTAGAGCAACCAGTGTTGTAGCAATCTGGGAGCACGGAGGGAGAAAGCTTAAGCGCGGTCAGCTGCAGATTTGCGATCTGCATGTTTCCTAATTTAACTCATGCACATCCACGGACTTTTATTTACCCTAGTTTGCAGTATAAAATGAGGGCGCGCACCACATAAAACGGCGGCAAGGAATTAACATTGGAGAAATCGAGAGGAAAAGAAGAAAACAATCATAATTCAAGAGAACCAAGTCTGCATCAGTGAAGAATCCAGCAAAGTTATTTGGATTTAATCTTCATCGTTCTTTACTTGTTCTTTTCTTTACTCTTTGATTGAACCGATATATTTCGTGACCAATAAGTTGCTATTTGTTTTTCTCATTCAGAATATGAACTAAATTTGCTTGTAGTTGAGTGACAAACAATCTAATAGGTTCTTGACTGTTCTTATGTGTTGTTATGTCATTGCTGTAGCATTTTACTCTAGTAGTTATTATTAATATAACTGTTATTTCGGTTGACCACCCATTTAATAGTTCAAGTTAAGATAGAGCCGCAAAAGGGCATGTCTTAGCCGATGTTATTAGAGTATTACTTGATCTTAGGTGCTCACCTTGTAGGGTGGAGAGAGTAAAGGGTCATAAGGCCATATCATAAGTAGATTAGCAACTGGTCATTGCTAATATATTTAAGGGTATAAGAGTTCCAATACGTGACAGCTGAGGAAACAGATTAATTCTGCCCAGTGCTGCAGCACTTGCCGTAAAACTGGTGTTAACTTGATGAAAAACAGTCAGTCCATAAGGAGAGTTTGATCATTCAACTACCATAGTCTCAATTGAATCTTAGACACATTTAATTTAGTTTATTTTATTATGGTCTTGTTTTATTTTATTCTCTCACAATCATCAATTACGATATAACCCACTTTATGTTTGTTAACTTCGGACTTAAGTTAGTTTGCACTATTGTGATTGCTATAGCATTTCAAGTAATATCAATCCATGTGGAGACGATCTTGAATATTCATCACTTTATTACTTGTTGTGTACACTTGCACATTGACACCAATAGCATTAGTATTTATCACCAACAGCGACAAGCGGATAATTCCCAATAATGGAGTCGATCACTTAGGAATACTAGAAGAATTAAGGGAGTAAATAAGGTTCACATTGGCGAGTCAAGTTCAAAAATTAAAGAAATCAAAGCGATAATTGAAGGTCTTTCTCAACAAATAGCATCGTTAACGACTGCTAAATCAATAGAACCACATGACCATGACTCATACCCAGATCAAGCCAATGCCATAGGTGTAATGAGAAAACCATCAAATTACAACCCATACTCCAACACATATAACCCTTGATGGAGAGACCACCCTAATTTTTCATGGTCTCAAGGATTCCAACAGAATAGACCAACAACTCCAGCTCCACCAATGCAACCAATTCCCCAAGTTCCTCAAGCCTCTCAGCTGTTGAGTGTTAGAAAATACATATTTATAAAGGAGAAAACCGTCATTTTATATTTCAAGTCTTACTAACAACCTTTACTTTTATGTGTTTTAGCTTCTTGTAATTTAATTATGTGTGCTTTATTTTAATTAAGTATTTTATGTATTTTAGGGGCATTATAGTCATTTCACAATAAACGAGAGATCAAATGGCAGAACGGACATCACTTTTGAACTCAGGAGGGTCGAAAACCTTAAGAGGAGCATAAAAGGAAAAATGGCACTGTTCACATGTACAGTACTATTCACATATACGGTACTGTCTACGTTACTGTTCACGACACTGTTCATATAGACGGATCGATGACGTGGCATTGACCGATGACGTGGCATTGACTGATGAGGTGTTACGATCCTGTTGGACTAAAATTTTTATGCACTGTTGATTGATGACGTGGCAGCATATCAGTGGACCAAAAATCTCGCGTACGGTACATGTATTACACATGATTATTTTCAACCAAACCGCGTCACTGTTCACCTGGGTCAAACCGTGTTACTGTTCATCCGCGTGGTCAAACCGCGTACTGTTCACGCGTACTGTTGACTGATGACGTGCCGAAATCCTGAGCGTCCAAACTATTTTTAATCCGATGGCCACAATTTACTCAATGTATCTATAAAAAGGGGGCCTCCCCCCCTAATTTGATATCTCTGAATTCATTTTTGGGATCCATTTTTTATAATTCCTTCTCCATCTTGTATTTTCTACGTATTTTAATAAATTCTCATTTTGCCCCTAGTTCAATTATGAGTGGCTAATTTTCTTTCAAGCTTGGGTTGAAGGTGAAGTCTCAACATGTGTCATGGGCTTTATTTGGTAAATTTATTTTCTCTTCCCCTCTAATTTTTGTGGATGTTTTGACTTCTCGTCGACAAATAATACTAATCTTGTCTAGTACCGCCTTGGTTTCACCGGCCCCCTAATACAAGGTTATTATTATTTGGCACGATAAGCCCTTAGCACCATATTGATTAGAGCGTGGTTCATGAGGTGTGGATTCCCCACTCATGATTTAATTGGCATTAATAAGGATTATTTAGCCCATGATGCATGTTGATACGGATCCAGATACCCAAGTACGTCATTTCAATAGAATTCTCTTCAATTTATTCTCGTCATTTCAATACCAATTTTAGAATTTTTTCTTGCCATCTTAATTTAAGTTTTAGCATATTCCAAATCATTTCCACCATAAATCCAATCACCCATTTACAAAATTAATTCTACACAATTAAAATCCACCTCCTCGTGGGATCGACACTCGTCACCATTAATCTATACTACAATAGATTCGTGTGCTTGCGAGTACATTAAAATTTGCACAACAAGTTTTTGGCGCCGTTGCCGGGGAGGTAAGTAATTTTGATTCATAGAATTAATTTTTGTGAATAATTTCTTTCATTTGTTTTCTTGTATTTTTTTTATTAAAAAAAAAAGTGAATCTACATTTGAAGGTTAGTATTTCTTTTCTTTTTCTCTTCTTTAAAATTCTGTAATTTAATTTTCAATTTATTTTTCTTTGAAATTTAAGAAGAAACCAACCTACGAGAATACGTTCATAAAGCTCCATTTCCTCATAAGTTAACTAAAGGAAAGAAGGAAAAATCCACAAACGAGATTCTTGAAATCTTCAAACAGGTAAGTGTTAACATCCTTTTGCTTGATGCTATAAAACAAGTGTCATCTTATGCCAAGTTTCTTAAAGACCTTTGTACTAAAAAGAGAAACATTCACGTTCAAAATAAGGTATTTTTAACAGAAAACGTTAGTTCTATACTCCAACACAAAATTCCTCTAAAATACAAAGACCTGGACTCCCTACTATCTCATGTAGTATAGGGAATCACACAATTGAGAATGCTTTGTTGGATTTAGGAGCTAGTGTAAATCTGTTACCCTACTCAGTATTTGTGAAACTTGGATTAGGATAATTACACCCAACTCCAGTGGTGTTACAGCTTGCAGATCGGTCCACGAAAATACCTCGTTGTATTATAGAGGACGTGCTTATCCAGGTAGACAAGTTTTATTTTCCTGTTGATTTCATTGTAATTGACACTCAACCAATCCATGATTCAATGAAGCACATCCCCATTATCATATGCCGACCTTTCTTGGCAACTGCCGATGCTCACATTCAATGCAGGACTGAAAATATTCAGTTGTCCTTTGGCAACATGACTATGGAGCTAAACATCTTCAACATTGCCAAACAACCTCACAATGCAGATGATGGAATTGTTGATGTGGATTTAATAGAAGCATTAGTTGATAATACTCTTCTTTAAAACCTTAGTGATGATCATTTACAAACATGTTTAACTCACTTTGATTTCGATTTTGATATTGACAGATCAGTCAATGAGGTAAATGCTCTACTTGACTCAGCACCATCCATGGACACTAATAAATGAAAGTCAAAAGTTGAACAACTAGCACCATCATAGAAGAAACTTATCTCATCATCAGAATCACCACCGAAACTCGAGCTCAAACCATTACCAAACACTTTGGAATATGCGTTTTTGGGAGAAGAAAGCACTCTGCCAATAATCATCTCATCATCCCTAAATGACGAACAAAAAGGTAAGTTGTTGGATGTTTTAAAAGAGCACAAAGGAGCATTATGATAGACCATAGCCGACATAAAAGGTATAAACCCAATAGACTGCATGTATTACATTCACCTTAATGAAAATGCTAAACCTACTAGGGAAATGCAACGTCGGTTAAATTCTAACATGAAAGAAGTTGTTAGAACTGAAGTCCTTAAGCTATTAGATGTAGGTATCAATTACCCAATTTCTGATAGTTCATGGGTCAGTCTTGTGCAAGTTGTCCCCAAAAAGACAGGAGTCACAGTAGTTACCAATGCTGATAATGAATTGATACCAACTAGAGTGAATACAGGGTGGCGTGTATGCATTGATTATAGAAAGTTGAATTCTGTCACACGTAAAGACCATTTTCCTTTACAATTTATCGATCAAATGCTTGATAGATTAGCATGCCATGAATTTTATTGCTTTCTAGATGGCTACTCAGGATATAATCAGATTCCCATAGCACCAAAAGATCAAGAGAAGATCACTTTCACTTGCCCTTTTAGCACTTTTGCATATAGGAGGATGACATTTGGATTATATAATGCACCTGCAACATTTCAACGATGCATGTTAAGTATTTTTTCTGATATGGTTGAACGATTTCTTGAAGTCTTTATGGCTGACTTTTCTATTTTTGGTGACTCATTTGATCAATATTTACATCATTTAACACTAGTTATGCACAGATGTATCGAGAAGAACTTAGTCTTAAATTGGGAGAAATGTCATTTTATGGTAAAACAATGTATTGTTCTCGGTCACATCATTTCGAGCAAAGGTATTAAGGTTGATAAAGCCAAGGTGGATCGCATTTTCAATCTTCCTCCACCTAAAATAGTCAGAGAAGTAAGATCTTTCCTTGGGCATGCTGGTTTTTATAGATATTTCATTAAAGATTTTAACAAAGTTTCTAGACCCTTATGCAATCTACTTGCTAAGGATATACCTTTTATCTTTGATGACTCATGTCTTGTGGCATTTGAAAAACTAAAGCAATTGTTGACATCATCACCCATCATTTAGCCCCCAAACTGGAGCTTACCATTTGAGCTTATGTGTGATGCATCTGATTATGCAGTAGGAGCAGTATTAGAACAAAGAGTTTATCAAATTCTCCATGTTATTTACTATACTAGTATGACATTGAA
Organism: Citrus x clementina; assembly: GCF_000493195.1. Taxonomy (NCBI): domain Eukaryota; kingdom Viridiplantae; phylum Streptophyta; class Magnoliopsida; order Sapindales; family Rutaceae; genus Citrus; species Citrus x clementina. Next base: position 16,961,897 of record NW_006262339.1, on the reverse strand, counting down.
TGATGCACAGTTGAACTATTCAACTATTGAAAAAGAAATGCTAGCAGTAGTGTTTGCATTAGAGAAATTTTGATCTTATCTCATTGGTTGTAAATAATTGTATTCACGGATCATGTTGCTCTTAAATATCTTCTCACAAAGAAATATACAAAAGCTAGGCTAATTTGTTGGGTGTTACTTTTGCAAGAATTCGACTTATAATTTAAAGATAAGAAAGACACATAAAATGTTGTGGCTGACCATCTCTCTCGTCTCCATTTTGACACAATTATGGAACCATTACCATTGAATGAGTCATTTCCTGATGAACAATTGATGATTGTGGAAGTATTACCATAGTATGCTGATATCGTTAATTATCTTGTTACAAGTCAACTTCCAGAGCATTGGACTAAGCAAGACAATGCTAATTTTTTTGCAGAAATAAAGAATTTCTTTTGGGATGACCCTTATCTGTTCAAGTATTGTGCAGATCAAATTGTTAGACAATGTGTCCCAGAAAGTGAAATTCAAAATATTCTTTTATTCTGCCATGAACAAGCTTGTGGAGGCCATTCAGCGCTAAGAAAACAGCAACTAAAGTTTTACAATGTGGTTTTTATTGACCAATTGTATTTCGAGATGCTTAAACCTTTTGCTCTTCATGTGATAGGTGTCAACGAATGGGGAGCATTATACGAAGGAATATGATGCCACTAAATCCAATTTTAGTGGTTGAGATTTTTTATGTATGGGGTATCGACTTCATGGGACCTTTTCCCTCTTCTTTTGGCAATCAATACATATTGGTTGCTGTTGACTACATATCGAAATTGGTAGAAGCAATTCCATGTAGAACTAATGATCACAAGGTGGTGATAGGATTTTTGAAAAGCAACATTGTTTCACGCTTTTGATTCCCTCGAGAAATAATCAGTGATGGTGGTACCAACTTTTGCAACAAATCATTCAAAACTCTTTTGACAAAGTATTCAATCACTCACAAAGTGGCGACCCCATATCATCCACAAACCAGTGGTCAAGTTGAGATCTTCAATCGAGAAATAAAGCACATATTAGAAAAGACGGGGAGGCCAGACAGAAAAGATTGGTCATTAAGACTCGATGATGCATTATGGGCATATAAAACGGCTTTCAAGACCCCGATTGAGATGTCACCCTACAGGCTAGTGTATGGAAAAGCTTGCCACCTACCTGTGGAACTCAAGCATCGTGCATACTAGGCCATCAAGAAATTCAACTTTGACATACAGCAAGCTAGCTCAGAAAGAAATTTACAGCTGGCAAAACTTGAAGAAATTTGCAATGATGCATACGAAAATGCCAAGATTTACAAGCAATGAATGAAAGTCTTTCATGACAAGTAAATTATGAGAAAATCTTTCACTCCAGGTCAGAAATTGCTTTTATTCAATTCTCGCTTGCACCTATTCCCAGATAAGTTACCCTCTCGATGGTCTGGCCCCTTTATTGTTCACATTGTTTTTCCACATGGGGTAATTGAAATTAAGGACCCAAAGAACGGTGTCACTTTTAAAGTTAATGGTCAAAGATTAAAGCCATATCTAAAATACCAACCACATGGAGAAGACATCGAAATAAATTTGAGTGACCCACCAGATTTGAATTGAGATTTTTCTTTCTTTTCGGTGATTTGATTTTTTTTCTTTTTATTATTTTTTTTGCTAATTGAAATTATTTTTTTGCATAAGTGTGTTTGTTTAACCATTAAGTTTTCTTTCATCAGTGTTAATCATGAGTTCCTCAGCAAAACAGATCCTCTTGAACCTTCTTAGATGACTTCAACGTGTAAAATCTCATCTCAGAAGGCAGATTTGATTTTGTAGAACACATCATATTTGAGATCTACAACCACCAGAGCTAGTATCCCATGTTAAGGATTTAGAAAGCCAACTCAGAGACATTGAGGGAGGTATCTTCGACATTCAGTTGGAGCTTGAGGTAAATTCAATAAGAGGACGATTGTAATTTTCTTTGTGTGTTTTAGTTTATTACTTTGTTTGTGTCCTTTAGTTTGTTATCCTGGTTAAGTGGCGGATAACGGTACTCCGTGACAATCAAGTCGGTTGCTTCAGTTTCCCATAATAACCGATATTCTGAGGCGAAGGTATGGACAGAAACGAGATTCTAGCAAAGCTTCACAATCGATTCCCTTCACTTCCTCAGAATGCCCTCCTTCCAATCTATAAAGTTTGGTCCGAACGCATGCAATTGCTTATGACGAATAACATACCTGCTGACATCTGCTAGTTAATTGAGGCCAAAGTACGATTGGCAGGTGAGTAGCCTCCAAAATTTATTGCATACATGCTTAGTTGTGGTAAAAGAAATTATGCAAGAAAGCGAAGAGCTCGAAGAATTTATGTTACTTGTCATAAGTGTGTCAGAATGAGATGCGATAAAAAATCATTTTCTTTAGGAATGGTGTCTGATAACAGGGAAGATAAGATTCAATTCATTAAGGATGGCTTGAATAAGGAGTCATTGGATGATATTCTTTTATCTCTCGAAACGCATCCCAGTGGATAAGTACAAGGAGCGATTCTCTAGTTATGGTCATCGGATTAAAAACAATTTGGACGCTCAGGATTGTGCCACGTCATCGGTCAACAGTACGTGGTTTGACCACGCGTTTTGAATAGTGACGCAGTTTGAACAGTGAAGCAGCTTGAATAGTGACGCGGTTTGGTTGTAAATAATCTCGTGTATATGCATGTATCGTACGCGCGATTTTTGGTCTACTAACAGTGCATAAGAATTTTAATCCAATGGAATCTTGACACTTCATCAGTCAATGCCACATCATCGGTCAATGTCACGTCATCGTTCCGTATATGTAAACGTGTCATGAATAGTAACGTGGACAGTACCGTACATGTGAATAGTAATATACATGTGAAAGTGCAATTTTTCCTTTTATGCTCCTCTGTTGTGTGAACAGTGCCTTTTATTTGATATTCTTTAAAATTTACACAATAAGTTTTTGGCACCGTTGCCGTGGAGGTAAGTTATTTTAATTCGTAAAATTAATTTTTGTAAATAATTTTTTTTAATTGTTTTCTTGTAATTTTTTTCTTGTTAAAAAAAAAGAAAAGCGAATCTGCAGTTTGAGGTAAGAATTTCTTTTCTTTTTCTGTTTTTTAAAATTCTGTACTTTAATTTTCAAGTTATTTTTCATTGTAATTTTTTTTGTTTATCTTATTAATTTATTTTAATTTTAGTTAATTTATTTCACAAATTTTTTTTTAGTGTGTTATAGTAAGGTTGTAACAACGTGATAATGTTAGTATCGTAATTTCTTCTTCTTTATTTTTATTTGTTTTGTTCCCATTTTTTATTTTTTATTTTTTGTGTTTTTTTCATGCATGGTCGAAGGCATTATTATCTAATCTTGAGCTCATTGACCTTGAACTTGAAAAACACTTCGCACACATAAACACATTGAAATTAAAAATAAAATTGAAATGAATTTGCAACAACAACAACAACCACCATAGGAGAGGCCATTTAAGCAATACTTCAGTCTTTTAGCTAATTTAAGCACATCATGTATAAGATACTAAAATGTAGCTGTTAGAAGTTTTGAGTTAAAACCTAGTGTGCTAAATTATCTCTCAACATTCTATGGCCTAGAAAATGAAGACTTATATAATCATTTGAATGATTTTCATGTTTGTCAAACTTTTAAATATGAGAATTTTTCAGACGATAATAACTTAGATTACTCTCATTTTCTTTAAAGGATTGAGCTCGTTCATGACTCAATACAGTAACGTGAACAGTACCGTACATGTGAATAGTATTGTACATGTGAGCAGTACTTTTTATTTAATATTCTTTACAACGTAATTAATTATTCTTTCAAATTTTAAATTAGAAATAGTATAAGTATTATATCATAGTTTTGTTTTCGCACTACATAATATGATATGAAATTTACAAATCTAAATTTATTATGATATACTTTACAATTAAATTTAAATTAACATCTAAAATTTAGTAAAATTCATTTATTTTTAATTAGTTGAAAGTGAAAATTATATATACGATTTAGTCCCATATTGTATCATTCTCAATTACACCAAAGACGAGTCAGCGCACAACCAATAGGCAAGCTCTATTCAAATTTTTGTTGGTATTAAATCATTTAATTTTATTATCAGCAGTCAAACATTTTCACAAATCCTTAAATCAGTACAACCGAAATCAGACTGTTAATGTTCTAAGAAAAAAACATGCCAGTTAAAAAAATTCGACACTACTATTTTATAACTCTTACCCATCATAATGGCTCAAAAACCTTAAAATGAAAACCTCAACAAATCGATGACACAACATAACTGTAAAACAGAAACTCGTCAAACCAAGCCAAAAACAAAGACTGAAATACAGGCAAAATATTTAGCCGCCTGTTTCATTGAAGAGCAACCGATCCGACAACATCAGACTTACAACAAAATGCACAATAGAAAGCCATTGCAACAGTGCCTCCGGATTCTGAAAGAGTAAAAGGGTTTTCACTGGTTTCACTGGAGCAAAACATTGAATTAAAAAGTAACAATATCTAGTGTCACAGGGAGAATCAGATAAAACAAGAGAAAGTTGACTCGGAAAAGTAAAATAAAAACTCAAAAAACATAGAAAATATATAGAATAACACAAAGTCCCTCTAGATAAAACTCTCTAAGAAGCAGCGTCAGGTTTCTCTGTTTTCTCCTCTGCGGCAGCTTCAAACGTCTCGCCTGCCACAAGCTCTGGGACCTCATCGTCGTCGTCCTCTTGAGTCGTGGGTGCACCAGTTCCTGCATTAGGTGCTTGCTTCTGAAACTGCTCCGCCAACTTCCTCAGGTTGTCCAAATTATCTGGCCCTGAAAAGGATTCGATTGAAATGTTGTTCAGCCACTAGTGACAAGTCACTTGAATAACCTTTTGAAATGTAGAAAAATACACAAAATGCCTACCCAATTGATTGATAATTCCAGGGAGAATATCCTGCAACTCTGTGCATTTAAAAAAAAGAAAAAAAATCACGTTAATCTCATAATGCTGAAAATAAAAAGAAAATAGGGAAAAGTTCAGGCCAATCAAATAAACAAAATGTTAACACTAAGTTAAGACAAGTCATACATAAGATTGAATCAAAAAATTGAACATTTGTTACCAAATCAAAATATATAATACAGAGACTTACTCTTGGTTTGTGGGGCACCACTAACTACCCATGTGTTGGCAGCAATTGAAGCTTGTACTGAAAAAACAAAAATCAAGAATCTATTAAATAACTATCAAGCTCACTGAGAGAAAGTCAGTGTGAAAGAAAAATTATAGACTTCATATCATGTTCCCTTGGCTTTACCTTTGGGATTTAAGAACTGAATAACGACGTCATCCTTGAAAATGTTAACTTCCTCAATTGCAGGAATAGCATTCACTCCTATTCTCTTCAAGGTGCTCTGAAGCCTCTTGTCATCGGTGGTTGTTGTCTTATGAACAGCCTTCTTCTTTCTGTGATTTAAAGCAAGTGTCAAAAAAGAATTTACCATATGATAGACACAACCTAAAATTCAAATATAGTTCATAATGGAAAGGAAAATTTTATTGAAATGCCAACCTACAAAATAAACTTCAATTAACAAAGGAAATAATGCACAAAGCTGAAGTATCTACATCTCTTACACCATTCACATAGACAGCAACAAATTAAAATACAGAACACAGAATGGGCTAGTATCTAAAATAAGCTCAAGTATCTATTCCTCTCACTCTTACTCTCTTGTTTTAGTTTACTACCAGTCCCAGATGACAAAAAGTTGTAAAGAAGAGATATACACAAGAAAAACTCTAAGTCTCAGAGAAAACAGCCAACAATATAAATAATTAAGTCATGACACAAACAAGCAAAAACTTTTATAGCAATTTTATGCTATTTCCGAGATAATATTTGGATATTAGACTAAATTCCACACACCTTCTCACACTACCCTTACCACCAGTGCGAACTGCACCGGCCATCTTCATTAGCTTCTCCACATTCATCTGCATAACAGTAATGAAAATAATCAGAAAAGCAATCACTTCAGAGCTAGCTTGTACTGAACTAGTCCAAAAACAAATTCCAAGAAATCAGCTGTAAACAATCAAACACAGACTCCACATAATTAAAATAATTTTTACAATTCGACAGATTCCTAAAATGGACTACTCCCGAAGAGATACAAATAAATAATACCCAAATAAATTAAACAAATTAAATGGACAGAATCAAAACTTTAACCTAAACACAAACCCTAATAATCAACCAACTAAAGGGAAAACATAAAACCAGTTCAATCAAGCAAAAAGCAGATGAGAATTTACAACATGGATCTTAAACATCGCTGAATCCCCAAATAAACAAAACAAAACCCTAAAACAAAAAATAAAAAAACAAAAACTCACATTTTCTAACAGAGAGAAAAAAATAAATTAGAAAAATAAAGGAAACCGAGAAATCAAAAGGAGAGATAAAAGGGTTTAAGCGATGTTACCTTGGAGCTAGGGTTTTTGTGTGGGGACAAAGAATTTGGTGAAGAAGAAGATAAGAGCCCTTTAGTTTTTGTTCTTCAGGCGGCGCTAAGGTTTTAAGCTCTGCCCTTCGCTTCGACTTAAAAGCGCTTGAGGATCATTGTTCAGTGGGTTATGATCCGACGGCCAGGAATTACTGATACTTTTGACACGTGTCGCAATATCAATGAGTTTGTGTGCGATATTGCTGTATATAGGCCTTTTTGTTGGGTCGGGATGGTGTAGGAGCGGTCTGTTATTGTCATTGCCTGCCGTCCGATTTAGTTTAGTTTGGGTAAAAATTCATCAGGGCCGTCAAATTTTACCCGCAGTTTTAAGACAAAAGGATTAATAAATTTTAAAATAGAAAAAATGGCAATTAAAGTAGAATAATATAACTGTTCCAAAAGATTATTATCAACGAGTTAGATAAAATATTATTTTAATTGTTGAACATTTTTACTTTAATCTTTATTTGAAAATATACTTTGTATAAAATTTGAGCTATTGATATTCAATAATAGATATTTAAAGTTTAAAATAGCTTTCATTTATAGATTATTACATCAAATGAATAGCTCAAAATTTGTATTTAAATTTAAGTTGTTTTTTTAATATTTAAACCACCAGTAAAGTGGGGGGTTAGGCATGGATCCCTACCTGTTATATAGAACAGTAAAAGATAAGGTACAAATAGAGGGGGACATAAACCAAAACCTCCAAGATAAATGAACAAATACATCTGAAATAAAAGTAAAATATAATAAGGCAAAACCTAATTATAAGGAGATAAACAAGAGTTAATGTAACTGCCCCTTGCGAAGCTTGCGGCAAGTGATAAGAGTGAAGCCTTTCTTTTGTTGCGACCCAAAAACACTAAAATTGTGCTCGGGATCAGGCTCCTCGGGTGTAGAAAAGTGTCCATCAGCCATCGAGATGTCATTAGAGTTAATGACCTCATCAGAATGAGCCCATGGTATGCTAAATATCTCAATTCTCGTCAATACTATGGTCCTCATCAGAGACATGAATATCGGTACTGTAGGAATTGAACTGTAAGTTGAAAAATATAAGTCAAAATAGTTCTATATCAAGAGTGTGGTTGTCATGTTTTTAATAATTTTTATTGTTGTTTTGAAATATATATGATAAATAGATAACCTCTCTCAAATATGTACTAGGTATAAGAAGTTGTTTACTAGCAAAATAAAATATAGAATAAATACTAAAAAATTAATAATAATTATCTTATCAAGTCAATCAATTAAGGGCCTATTCAGAATTACTTTGAAGAGACTCAAAAATAATTTTAAAAAGTTTAAAGTTAATTTTAATATTTAATAATTTTTTTCATATATCACTTTTGGTAAAATGATCTTATCTTACAAGAAATTTTGAAAAGGAAAAAGTACTTTTTCAACATTTTCATTTTAAAAATTAATTTTATATTTAATACAATTTCATACTGTTGGGATTATATGCTCTTTAAAGTATATTAATTTATTTATTTTCTAATTAATAAAATATTTGAAATATTTTCAATTGCATAAATATTTTGAATAAGGTCTGTTTAATCATATTATATGTATTTATTTGATCATCATATGAATTCACTGAAGACATAAATACAAGTTATCTTATGATTAAATAAATTAAGTTCGTAGTTGATAAATAGAGTTGGGCGCTCTATTTATGTTTAGACTGTAATAAATTCATTGAATGATTTGTCTTAATCATGTATGAATTTATTAATGTAGTATGACTACATTGAACAAGATCACATATAATATTTAATTAACTTTGTAATAACTGTCAGACATATTAAATCTCATAGGCATTGATTTTACTGTAATCTTAATCTTGAGTTAATTATGATTTCATGATTGTAACTGATATTCCATTTGAGTTACCAATGGGCATGACACACACTTGTAGTCAAGATTACCCGGTATCTTGGTGGGAGCAATTATGAGTATTGGAGTTATAGATTAACAATATAGAATTTGTACAACACATCTCTGGATGGGTTTCGGCACTTGATCATAGAATTCTCTAGGCAGAGTGTGTCAACATATTTAGTATATTGAAAATAATCATTAGGGAAAACCAGTAAGTATCAAGGAATAAGATGTAATTAAATTGATTAAACAATTGAGATATCAATTTAATTAACGATGTGGTACAAATGATTGTGCAGTAAAGAAATCAATGTGGCATGTGTCGAATTATTATTCGAGAACACTATCCTGGATATCATACAATTATGGAGGTCAGTTCCAATCTTTTAGTGGAGTAAATTTAGAATTAAATAATTGGGCTAGTTTAATTACAGGCCTAATTATTGTAGCCACTATTGTATGTACCCATATGATCCCCGGGTGAGCTCATTTAATTGACTGTGCCGCTACTGGATTAATAAACAAGATTAAAATACAAGTATGCAACCCAAGAGGGGGGGTGAATTGAGATTCTAAAAATTATTAGATTCTAAAGCAAATTATCATGCAAATTTAAAATGAATTTAATGGAATAACAATTAAATCAATTACAATATAAAAAGATAAGGGAAGAGAGATTCAAACATGAAGATTTTTACGTGGTTCGGCCAACCTCGCCTACGTCCACGCCTCCAAGCTTTCCGGGCTTGAGGATTTCACTAAGCAAGCCTCCAAGGCTTCAAATGCTTACACTTGACTTACAAGGTGTCAATGAACCTTTACAATAAGAGATTATCCCCAATCTCTTAACCAAGTGTATCCCAACACTTACAATCACTCAAAGTAGAAGATTAAAAATTATTTTTCTCTCACACAATATTTAAGATTACAAATCAATGCCCAATGTGTGAATAGATGAAGCAAGAATGTGTTTTAAAGCTCTATGAAGATTGTATTCTCAAATATAAGCTCAATGGTCGTGTTGTGATCAACTCTTGTTTGAATTTGAATGAGCTTATTTATAGATGGAGCTGAAAACTAGCCATTATTGACTTTCTGCACACTGTCGGATTGCCGTTAACTAGATGTCGGATTACCATTTAGGTCCAGAGGCTAATCTTCAGTTCTGTTCGATATCAGCGAGCCGTTTATCAAAATTGTCGGATCGCCGTTTAGGTCCAGAGGCTAATCTTCAATTCTGTTCGATATCGGCGAGCCGTTTATCAAGCTTGTCGGATCGCCGTTTTCCACAGTAACTGTTGTAGTGAACTATTTTGTAAAATAACAGTTTGTTCCCAAAACTTTATAAAAACACTTTATAAAACTTGTCAAAATAGATCCATTTACAGGATTTGAAACAATATTTGTTATTATCAAAATTCTCAAAGCTTTTTCAATTGAAAACTATTTACATGAAAATAACCAAAAAATATTTTCATAGAATAAAAGTGAGAATGATGATTTAAAAAGTATATGAAAATTATTTTGAGCTTTTAAAAGATTAATCAATCTTAATCAAGTTTGTTATCATCAAAATCAATAATAAAGAAATATTTATGTTAACAAAGATAACTAGTTATTTGGGTTAAAAGCCTAAATATTTTATTTAGTGGGAGGCCTCATATAATGTGCTTGTGTCTAAGGGGACTTGTGTTGTTTTATAAGGTGAGTCCCTATGACAAGAAGAAGTAACGTTATTTTTGTTTTTATTATTTTTAATTTAAATCAAATTTAATTTAATAGAATTAAAAAATATAAAAAAAATAGAGCCTATGGTTTCCACTAAATAGAGATATAAAAGAGCTTATTTTCTCCCAAAAAAAGTGAGGCCACATTATATAGATAAAAAAAAAAAGATTTTTTCTCACTAATTTTGAGAGAAAATTTTTCTCCTGCTAGTTGCTTTTAGTGGTGGTAAAAGCGCACACACGTCAAGTGCAGATCAAACCTGAATCATAACCTGAAAGATCATTGGTGACGGATCGTGATCTAACCTGCGTAGTGGTGACGGATCATGATCTAACCTGCGTGGTGGTGACGAATTGTGATCTGGGAAGCCTAGATTAATTTCAATTGTTCATCTTCTCGAATTGTCAAGGTATGATATTCTAAATTACAAATTCTTATGTATTGTATGAGGTTAGTGCTAAAAGTTTTTATAAATATTTAAAAAACTTATTTTTCTCCAACACATACATCTCATCATATATATAATAAACATCTAAAATTTTCTCCTGCTAGTTGCTTTTAGTGGTGGTAAAAGTGTCCACACGTCAAGTGCAGATCAAACCTAAATCATAACCTGAAAGATCATTGGTGACGGATCGTGATCTAACCTGCGTAGTGGTGACGGATCGTGATCTAACCTGCGTGGTGGTGACGGATCGTGATCTGGGAAGCCTAGATTAATTTCAATTGTTCATCTTCTCGGATTGTCAAGGTATGATATTCTAAATTACAAATTCTTATGTATTGTATGAGGTCAATGCTAAAAGTTTTTATAAATATTTAAAAAACTTATTTTTCTCCAACACATACATCTCATCATATATATAATAAACATCTAAAATTATTCTTATTAATTGGAAATAAAACCATTAAATTTAAAGAGATTATTATTATTGCCAATTATATTGAAATAAATAATAATAATAATAAAATATTTATTTTAGTTATCAATTATTATATATAAACAATTAAAATATTGTATATACATATTTTTATATATGTATAAATAAATTTTATCCAATTCAATCATTTACATTCTTACAGTATTTAATAATAAGATTTACCACACATATGACTGCTTTTAAAAACAAATATTACCAAATATTTAACTGATTCTCTTCACAACTAATTATTTTTACAGCACAGCTAATAATAACAACAATTATTTTTTAAACTACAACATTAGTAAACTGGCCCTAAGTTTGATTCAGTTTAAAAGGATAGTTGGAAGAAAAAAACATAGTTCCATCATTTTAAGCCATAACATTCAATGAAAGATTGAACATTGTAAATAGTTATTTAATCCCCATTTTGAGTACTATAATTATGGATAGGGTTATTCGGACTCTAAAAATTATTATAAACACTCTAATTCTTGTACAAAAAATTATTACACAACTACACTCTAATTTTATTGTAAGTGTATGTGTTAAATTTCTTAAATCGATGGATTGAATAGTTTTATTGGGTTTTTAAGAAAATAAAGTTAATTAATTTAAATAATTTAAGTAAGGATTTTTTTTTGAAATTTCAAAGAGTTTACAAAATAAAACTTTTTTTTAAATTAATGTATGAGTGTAAAGAGTAATTAGAGCATTCAAAATAATTTTTATAGTGGAAATAGTCCCACCCTATATATATTTGGGAAAAAAACACCAATACCCTCAAGTTTAAATGGTGACACAAATCATTTTTTGATAATTATACACTTCGGTTATAACAACCCAAAAATTGATTTAAATAAAATTTATAATAAATACAAAATATTGTATTAAAATAATTTAAAATATATGAATTTTATAAATTTATTAATAGCAAAAGTTAATTTTAGTATTATTAATCTGTCATATATTACCAATCTATCATACTTTTTAATATTAATAAAATCTATTTCACTTATTAGTAACATATAAAACTGCTTTTAACATTAAAAATATTGTATGCAATCGATGTTATATATATTTTATTTATAATATTTTTTATTACTTTTTATGTTATGTCTGTATTTGTATAAATTTTAAAGTTAAAATTCGGATTAATGAATTGAAGTACTAATCAAATCTGTCAGGACATATTAATAGTTTAATATTAAAAATAACTTGCATTGTGTGTGTGTGTGTTATCGTATTAGTTATATTTTATTTTAACTGTTTATTTGTATTTATATGCTATTTTATTTATTATTTTTATCTTAGTATTGTATTTATATTTATTATAAAAGTTTTGAGTATAATCAAATGGTATAATAGTTAAAAAAAAAGGGTATGTATGATCATTTCTGAAATAAAGAAAGTCCATATTACCATTTAAGCAAACTTTGGAAGTCTAAATGACTTTTTCTCTATATATTTTCCATTATATGCATTAGGCAAAAAAGCATAGTAATATTTCATACAATCACTAACATGATATGAACCCACACTCTAAAAAAAATTGTGGGGTGGACATTTATCGGGCCGGTCGATAATAGGTCAACCCATTAAAACCCACTCCATAAAGAGTCGAATTTGAGTTTAAACATTAAAACCCATCTCACCCAACCCATTAACAATTAATATTAATAGTATTATAAATTTAATAACTTAATTATAATTTTTAAAGACATGTAAAATTGATTCTTTTTAAAATATCATATATAAAAAAATAAATTGACTACTTATATAAAGTTATCACAAACCTTAAAATTCTTAGGTATTTATTTTAAAACTTTCCCTCATTAATTCCTTGTATGATTTTTTTTAATAGCACAAATTTTTCCCAATGATTTTTTTCCTCTCAAGATAATCAATCACTATTATTGGTGCCTAGAACTAAATTATTGATTATATGTTAACTATACTACAAGATCGTGTTAAATAAGAAGAATATTAAGATTTTTTTTGTTTGATATTATATTTTAAAAAAGATTGTTTTGTGAATTGTTACATGTTTTTAAATTAAAAATATGCAATAATTATTTAAATTTATCAAAAAGAGCGAATTAACTGGATTGGCTTAGATAACACAATAAGTATTATGAATGGATTCAAATTTATATTTTTGACTAAATAAGTTTATAATGATTGCATATATATATATACTTTAACACAACACAATAAGAACATGACCCGAACACTAGGATGCATTCACTTAAGTATTAATTGGTATGATATGTTAAAAAAATAAAATAAAGTTTCTTTATACAGTTCAGAATTTACTACCGTCATAAGCATCTTGATTGATCCGTTGAGGCACTTGCGTGGGTCTTTAGAGGTTGGCTCACACGGCATCAGCATGGAAAAAGAACGAATTTTTTTTTTTTCATTTTCTCAAAGATTTTAAAAAGGGATGATATTCAGCACTTGCTGAACCTATTACAATTTTTATTATTTAGATCGTTGAAATAGTAGTTCATAAATTTTTAAACAAAATATTTAGAATTTTATATAAGAATAAAATAAAAATTAATATAAAAATAATTATTAAGAGTTGATGAAATAAATTGAAAATCGTTAAATTTTTTAATTTTTAATCCTCCCTGTCTTTTACTTTGGAGACTAGAGATGGTCAATGGAACGGACAACGGTTAAACTCGTGGACTCAGCTTATGTCCATACTGTCTGGCTTGATCTTTCATTGATGAGCCATATCGGGCAAGAGATTTAGGCCCACAGGCTGTGACACGAGTTGACGGTTCTTTATTTTTGCATACAAATTTTTTTTTTCAAAATATTCAAAAAGTTTTGAAATCAAAACGTTTCACAATAAAATTTGACAGACAAACCACTAAGTTATAACCAATCTATGTCTATAATTGTCTACTATAACATATATCATGTGTAAGATGATTATCTAATCCGTAAAATCTGATCCTTTCTTATTTGGCATTTATGTGTTCTTTATTTTATCTTGGAACATAAAAATTAATGTTGGTGATTCTCTGCAGAAAGAAGAATAGTATAATTAGATGGATTAAGTGGGTAGCACTTACTAGAAATAAATGATAAGATTAAGTGGGTAGCACTAACAGTATAAACATGCAAGCGCGTTTGCTACATAGTCTAAACAAACCATAAGAAACATCCAAAAGCTTTAACATTCTCCATCTCCCAAATTCCAATAGTCTTGGTTTTTGATTTACCCGTAAGCTACGACATACTCACATACATATATATGCATACACTATTGTAATTGGGACGAAACATGTAAATATCTGATTTGAAATTAACCTATGCCACATGAGCATTGACTTTTGCAATTAAGATGGCCTGGCTTTTGGGTAGACCACTCTTTCTCATACGACCAAAAAACACTACTAAAAAAAGGTTTTTTTACTGACATTTGAAAGTGATAATTGTTAATTATATCAGTAATTTGATAGTGAGAATACAATAACATTTAATATGTGGGTGTCATGAATATGGTGTTAGTTATTACTGTTACTATAATATTACGATCTTTATTACACTATGGTGTTAGTAGTTATTAATAATTATTACATGTCAATGGTTTATTTCACTGTGGTATCATGAATATTTTGACACTGTAGTGATAGTGTTTTCTAATACTCATCACATGTCAATAGTTTGTTTTACATACCATGAATATGACATTACAAAATTAGCAGCTACTAATACTTTAGTGTTAATAATTAGTTATTACTATAGTATCACTAATATTATAATATAATAGAATTAGTACCTGTTGGTACATTTTTATAGTGTCAATGACTATTTTAGCTAAGTTTGTATTTTGGGATTTCTGTTGTTAGCCTACTATTTTCATTACTGTTTTTATTTTGCCATCAAATGATGTTATTCAATGAAAATATTAAAATTAAATTGAATTAAACTGAACAAGTAAATCAAACTGAAAATTAAACTGAACAATTAAACTAAATTGAACATAACATTCTCAAGAATCTTATATCAAATATAACATTCCCAATAAAATTTAAATAAGTATCAAATGAAACACAAATGCAATACATCTCAAATGTAGTTTGAAAGAAACATGATTGACTATTCTATTTGACTAAAATCAAAACAAGTTTGTCAAGTCCTGGACATTTACAAGTAAAAATATGCTTATAATTTACCTAATTATTGTATGCTATAATTAACTTTCCGTACGTTGGCCCACTCATCTCGAAGTTGTGATAACAACTCTTGAACTTCAAAAATAAAACAACAAGATATATACATGTATTTTAAAATTGGTTCTAAAATAAAACAACAAATTATATACATATATTTTTAAATATGTTTTGATTAACATCAAAAGTAAAAAAAAATGTAAATAAATAATATTACCACATTAAACAATAATTACCAAAGCTGCCTAACAAGCTAATAATTTATAATAATCATTTTTATTCACTCAATATTACTTTAGAAGCATAGCAGAACGCACTAATTTTAGCAAATAACATTTTGAATGCATTCAAAAAAAATATTGATTGATTAAACACAATTTTTAACAAAATTTATCCTAAAAGAAAAGTTAAAATCAATAAAAAAAGATATCTCTGCAATAATCATATATGTTGAAATAATGAATATGTCCACTCCATTTTAAACTACAATAGGATAAAATCTGGATATGTGTTGTAGCTTTTACCTAATAAATATGTTAAATAAAGTACATATGATTATTATGTACATGTATAGTACTTCTTCTCATCCCTAGCTACTATATATACTGATATTGCAAATTCCAGGCATCAAGTAGCAAACAATTCACCCTTTAAACATCTTCACAATTCACATAATTTACAAGTAATTTTTTCATAAACAGTGGCATATGATCGATTAAACACAATTCTTAAGAAAATTCATCCTACAATGCATTCAACAAAATATTAAAAAACTTATAGAGGAACTTACATTATTTTCAAGAATGTGCAAATCTCAAACAACATCTCTGTTACATTTAGGCGCCAATGATAGACTGACTTTATCTAACATGAGAAATAAGTTTAATATTGTATAACTTATCTAGAATTTTTATTTGATAAACTTAGAGTTTTATTTAGATCCTGATGACATTAGGTGTGGCTTATTCAAATAACTATAGGAAGTTTCTTTGAATTAAACTATACTTAATTGTTCTGTATAAGCACTACATGGGTGGGTGAAAAGATGTACAATGAGAGTCAAAGTAACATCATAAGAAGAGTGAGAGAGTTTTATTTGGATTGAACTAATCCATTAACACAAATAGTTCATGGGAGAAAATTGAGTTATTTGGGCCCCGGAGGATTGAACCACTCAATTACTAGGAACTGATTGTTTTAGTTCGCCAGGATGTCTCTCGCCTGCCCATGGATTTAGTAGCAGTTCAAAAGGTTGACCTATCGACACTCTCGGGGAACAGCGGTTCTGAATCAATTAAGCAAGTTAATAAAAAAAATTAGAAATCAGAAAAAAATGAAATGGATTTTTTTTATACAAGTCGTCTTACGCACTTAATTTCTGAATTAGTGAATGTTGCCAAAGGGAGTGGCGATCAGATAGTTCGTCTAACCCAAGGATAACTATAATGTCCTGAAGTTCTTTATAACATTGTAACCCAATATTATCTTTGAAGCCGGGTGGGCAGATTGGTCCGAATGGAGAGAAAAAGGGCTTAGTAAGTGACGAAATACTTCGGGGAGTTGAAAATAAGCATGGATCCCAACTGTATTCGGAGGGGAGTTATTGTCTATCATTGGCCTCTGCACGGCTCAGACTCCTACGAGAGGCAGCAGTGGGGAATTTTTTAGAGGTTTGGGCTCTAGAGGGCTTTGGTGTTGCTCATATTTTACAAGAGATGCTTACTTATAAATCTGATCATATTAGAGTATTAGAGTGCGCCAAGAATTACTTGGTACTACAATTATTGGAGAAACAGTACCTAACCCGGAAGATGCTCCAAAACTTTTCGATTGCTCATTCGAGAACACAACTCTCTCTAAAGAACTCGACAAAATAGCCCCATAACTTCGGGAGAAGGGGTGCCTCCTCAATTCCATAATGAGTACTGTTTTACCAATTTCGAATTGACTCTTGGATACAAATCACTATACAATGAGAGTCAGAGTAACATCATAAAAAGAGTAAGAGAGAAAGGGAAAAATAAGGTAGTGGGTTCTTGCTTCGTGAATTGAGAAGATTTTCCAACTCCTTATTGTCCTCTTGCCATCAGTCACAATAAGCTCATTATGATCCGTTTGTGAAAGTTCCTGGCAATCAATTCCTGTTAGTTGTGATCTGTTTATGAGAGTTCCTAACAATCCATTCTTGAAATATTAGAGGTAATCTATTCTTTATTCCTGCAGATTTGTGACAATTCGTTTCTGCATCAACCGACAACGTATGACTTTGGTTGACAAAATAAAATCGCATGATTGATTTAAGAAAAAAAAAACATTGGTATCAGAGCTTGTGTAGTATTTGTCCTATCTTGAGTGCATTATGTATGCTAATATGCCATGTTCTTGCATGACCATTTGTTTCTCGCTCTTAGAACACACAAATGGAATGTAATAAAACACTTTTTGTTAAAGTATGAAATTCAGACCATAATCACATAACTATACGTGGGGTATATCTGGAAGTTTATATGATCTAATACGTTCTTATATTATGAGTAATTAAAACCCTAAGTTATGGACCTGAATGCATATTTTACTCATAACTTCTAATATGTTGACTCGCTTTCAGCAAATTTGGTGTCATAAGAAATATATTTTAATTATTTTCACAACATTATATCATATGCCTTATTTTGACATGTAAATTGGGAGACGAAGCGTTTGAAGTTCTGGTTCGCTGTCTGAAAAAATTATTGCTTTTGAAGAAGATGAACAATGTTCTATGTTTAATCCCACTCTCAGGATGACGCATGTGCTTTACTCATTCCTAAAAGCGAAAATCCAAATCTAGATTTGAGTTCAGAGTGTTAAATAAGGTTGGAAGAAAATTTCATGAGAATGGAAAATGGCCAGAAGTTGAAGCGTGCACAACCATGCCCACACAAGTCGTTTGCAATCGGTTCAGTAGCAAAGAATGACTTGGCTTAAGCAGGTTGAACTTAACCGCGCACCAACAACGCGCTCGGTGTGTGTCAGTGCATCAAGCATGGCCGCAACGTGGGACAGAGCACGTGTTCCTTCCTGAACTCCAATTGCGGTGCTGTTTGCAACAGCTGAACCAAATTTTAATTTCCTCTTGATCTGTATTTTAAAATTAATTTTATGCCTTTATTTTAATTTTTTTGTTTAATTTAATTCTTCTAAAATGTTACAAATTAGAAATAAATATATTTTTATTGAGATAATATGTATCATACATGTGAGAATGTTGCACTCTAGTGGGAAGGTAAAATAAAATGCTTAAAATATAATATGGGTTACTAAAGTCTATCATAGTAATATAAATTTATGCATGTCTAGAAAAATTCAGTCAAAAAGAGGATAAGAAAACAAGGTATTTAAGTGGGACCATCTAGTCTCCTTCTCTTACCTGGGAATTTTCCTGATGCTTATTCACATGAAGAGATGCATGGAGGCTTTTTTATCCCTTAAAACTAAAATGAGAGTTCTATCATAAAATGT
>NW_006262339.1:16938643-16942993 GCF_000493195.1 Citrus x clementina | reverse complement strand
TGGAAAGCTATCATTAAAATTCTAAATAGATTAGATAATAATAGAACTAATATTTTTGCGCAAAAAGACTAAATGATAATAATTTAATTATTTGGAAAACATGATGATTAGAAGCTTGGATGACTTTTCAGTTCTAATCCTTATATTAAATAACCATGTTTGGTTCTTGTGTTTGCAAAAAAATCATAAATGTATTAATAAAGAATCATGCTAATTAACATTTTCTCTCTATGTTTTATTGTGGCTAAAAGAAATGGCATCTTCAAAGAATATTTTGGTTGAATTGAACAAAGTAGAAAAATTTAACAGTGGCAATTTTAGAATCGAAAGGTTCAATATCTTCTCGAGGATCAAGAGACTCTTGAGACTTTTAATAACACCATAATTGAGTCGGTAGAGCTTGAGAATGGCCCTACTGAACAATACAATAAAGATCTTGAGGCTTATCTATCCTATCAAAGGAAGAACGGTAGTGCCACATTACACTGTTGAGTTGTATGCAAAATGACCTTATGTGTGAGTTCGAAAAGTACCATACAACTCATGAAATGTGGCTTGCCTTGAAAGAAAAGTTTAGGGGTACTTCAACAACTAAACTAAAAGGGCTCAATATCAAATTTGACTCCTTCTAAAAGCACCCAGAAAAGACTATAAGGCAGCATTTAAGGGAAATATCGAACATGATATTTAAGTTGAAAAATGTTGGACATGCATTGAATGATGAGTAACAGGTTCAAGCAATCATACGATCTCTTCTTGATAATTGAGAACATATGAGAATTAACAAACCCATAATGATAACATTAAAATGTTTGATATCAACGTCATTTAGAATTAAAAGATGATTGCCTAGAGGCTGACAAAACTTTTAATCAACTTCATATGGTTAATGCTAAGTGGCAGAAAGCTTCAGGCTTTAAGCGTAAAAGAGGAAGCAATACTTTCCAAAAGGAAAAGAAAACTATGCCAGCTAGAGGGAAGCCTAATAATAGAAAGCACATAAGAGGAAAGCGTATTGGTCAGAAGAAAGATAGGACTAAAATAAATTATTACAATTATGGCACACTGGGCCATTTCGCTCGCGAATGCACCTTGCCAAAAAAGGTACAATTCATCTCCATACATTTTAGTTGTATCTATGTGACATGTTCTGTTTTTCTAACTGAATCTCATCCTTTGTGGACTATAGACTTAAGGGCAATAAACCACATAGCTAGAGATCGTGGAACATTTATGGAGTATCGTTGAATTAGTCAAGGAACAAAATGGATATACTTGGGAAACAACTCAAGGGTTGAAGTTAAAGGAATTCGCACTTGCAAGTTAGAGTTGCATGGTGGTCAAATACTTTATCTCCACGATGTTTTTTATACTCCGGACATCCAACAATGAAACTTAGTCTCTGTTACTGTCTTCTTAGGATGAGATATCAATTACAATTTTATGACGTTAGTTTAAAAATTGCTCTTAATTCAACTCTAGTTCCTATTGATTATATATTGGATACTAATTATTATGATTCAAATAATAGTTGTTTTTCGATAAATGCATCTTCCAATGTGAATTCTAATCCTATTGGGAGTAAACCACAAGATGAGCTTACTCCACAGGACAACTCAATTTGTAAAAGTAATCATACACCCATCCCACGTCGTTGTTTTGAGATTGAGGGGTAGGTATTTATGATTACTTTACATAATGGCGATGAACTAAGAACTTATAATGAGACTATCACATCATCAGCTAAAGAATTATGGATAAAAGTAATAGATGAAGAAATATAGTCTATGAGATCAAACTGCATCGGGGCTTGACCGTAAGGCCACTAGAAACAAATGGTTTTACGTTTTAAACAAAAGACAGACGACACAACTGAAAGATACAAGGCACGCTTGGTAACAAAAGGATATATCCAACAAGAGGGTATAAACTATGACGAAATGTTTTCTCCAGTAGTAAGGTTTACCTCTATAAGATTAATTATAGCCACCATTGCACATATAGACCTTGAATTACATCAAATGGATGTTAAAATATCATTTCTCAATGGAGAGCTAGAGGAAGAAATTTGTATGTACAGAGTTGGCAGGCTCAAAAGGTCTATATATAGGCTAAAACGATTCTTTAGAAAATAGTACCTTAGGTTTCATGAATTATAATGACTTATGGATTTATGATGACCGAAGAAGACCATTATATTTACGTTAAAATGTCTAAAGATAACTTTGTTATCTCATCATTATACATGGACGACATATTGTTAGCTGGAAATAATATAGAGTTTGTTCAAATTATCAAGGAACAATTATTATTAAACTTTGAAATGAAAGATATAAGTGAAGCATCTTATATCTTGGAACTTAAAATCTATAAAGATTGTTCAATAAAACTTCTAGCTTTGTCACAAGAGTCTTATATTAGAAGAATTCTTGCAAAAATTAAAATGGATAAATGTAAGCCCATGGATACTTCTATCTCCAAAGGACAAACTCGTAGCCTTGAAATATGTCTAAAGACTCCAAAAAAAACATAGTGAAATGGCATTGGTTTAGTACTCTAATGCTATTAGAAGTCTTATGTACGCTATGATGTGTACAAGGCCATATATTTGCTATGATGTGGGGTTGGCAAGCAGATACCAATCAAATCTTGGACGCAAACATTGGAATGTTGTCAAAAGGATTTTAACATAAAAGCCATTGCCGACTATTCTTTTTGTTATCAAAGAGGTGATTTATGTTTAATTGGATACACATATATCAATTGGGGAGGCAATCTTGATGAGCGTAAATCAACCTCAAGATAAATATTCCTACTTAGCCGTGATGCGATCTCATCGAGTAGTAAGAAGGAAACATGTACAATTCTATCGACTATAGAAGCAGAATATGTGGTATGTTCAATCACAGTATAAGAGGCTATTCAGCTTAGGCCTTTCCCAGATGATCTCGAGATCGTTACATGCCCCCCCTCGGCCAAGGACTATATATTGTGATAGCCAAGCAACCATGTCCTTTACTAAGATGCAAATTATCATAGCAGGTCTAAACATATAGAGACCAAGTACAACTTTATGAGAGATATTGTGGCAAACAAACAAGTATTAATACAACACATATCTACACATTTCATGGTTGCTAGACCATTTTACTAAAGCCATGAAACAAAATGTTTATCTCGCACTTATAAATCGTTAAGATTACGTAGATTATAAAACTGTATTTGAAGAGATTTTATTCATTAGTTTAAGGATAATTTTTAGTAAATTTTTTTATCCATTTCTTAGTGATATTAGCATGACTACACACATGTATAATTATTAAAAGATATGTTTTTAGGTTTTGACCGACTTTCTTATATAAGTGGTCACCTCAGTTGCTAAGAAAAGCAAGTTGGGATGAAAGACAAGATTAGAAGAAAGTATTGGGTACATTCTTATGGAGCTTATATCTTGAAAACATCGCCTTGACTAGGTCAAGATGAAAACCTTATTATGCCAAATACGAGTTCATTTGGTGTCGTATGAAGGCGAGCTTATTGAGACTCGAATTAGGCGCTTGAATATCAGTGCAGTGAATTGTTAGACTTATGCTCTTACACCAAGAGAATTCATTGTAACGCGTGATTTATACCATGTGTGCTTTTGTAACTAAAAAAGAAAATGAGTGAATGAATCTCTGCATCCTTATTGTGAAAATTCTTTCGAGGTATAAGAAAGACCTCAACATTTATCCTTAGTCACCATTGACTATATCTTGAAGGGAAAGATTGGTGTTGGCTACTTTAGCATGTTTTTCTATGATTATGAGGTTATGCGGTCTATAAAACATGACAAAAAAAAGCAGCCAGCCTGGAACTAAAAGATATAAGTATGATAGAAAGATGTATTCTCCTTACATTTGTGTTGTGCAAATTTTATTGTAATCGTAAGTGCATGAATTTACTGTCGTATAGATTTGTGGTAGATTTAATTATACGTAAAGTTAATTTTCTAAGTGTGTATGTGAGTTGATTGTAAGTGCTTTTAAATTTTATAATAAAATGGCAAAAATGAATTGAAGATGAAACGCTTGAGTCACTCGATTCACACTCAACATTTCACCATGAGCTTAATATTTCTTTTTTAGTTCCAATGAATTCATGAGAAGGATATTTCCACTCCTCATAATCCTCCCTCTAATAAATATGGTATCAAGCGCTCAGTCTAACAGACGATAATAATCCTTCTGTCAACAATGTGGCAAGACCGTCCACAAAATACCTTAGATGCACTGACAACATTGAGTCAAGACGACCCACAAAAGACTAGAGAGGAATTTCTCTCTAATAAATATGGTGCTAAGTGCTCAT
>NW_006262339.1:16920498-16938460 GCF_000493195.1 Citrus x clementina | reverse complement strand
TCCCATGCAAAATCTAGACATGATACATTGTTTGTCGACAATGAGTCAAAATAACCACATAAATCAAAGAGAAAAAGAAAATAAACTTACCTAATTAAGTTCATGGATGATGTTGAGGCTTCACCTTCAACCCAAGTTTGAAACTAAATTAGCCACTCATAATTGAACTTGGGGTAAAATGGTAATTTTATTAAAATACGTAGAAAATACAAGATGGAGAGAGAATTACAGAAAATAGAGCTAAAAAATGGATTCAAGTGTCTCAAATTGGGGGGAGCCGTCTATTTATAGATATAATGAGTAAATCATTGTCATCGGATGAAAACAATTTAGACGCTAAGGATTGCACCACGAGGCAAGTTTTAATTGGCTGGAACACATCATCAATTAACACCATATCAACATTTCGATCCAATAAGATGTTGCCATGTCATCGGTCATCGCTATATGAGTATGTTGTTCCAATAGCATCCTATCATATCATCGGTCAACGCTACATCATCAGTCAATTTCACATAATCAGTCAATGTCACATCATTAGTCCAATAAGATGCTGCCACGCCATTAGTTAATGACATGTCATTATACCTTTAATCTGAACAATGCCATACTTGTGAATAACATCGTATTCGTAAACAGTACTGAATACCCATTTATACTCTTCCTAAGGTTTTTGACCGTTCTGAGTTAAAAATTACCATCTGTTTTGCTATCCGACTTCTCATTAGTCGTAAAATGACCAAAATATTTCTAAAATACATAAAATACTTAAATTATAATAAAACACACACAATAAAAGCTTAGAGAATTTAAACACATAAAAGTGAAAATGTTAGTGAGATTTGGAGTATAAAATGACAATTTTACCCAGTATAAATATGCATTCTCCAGTACTCAACAATTTGACTTATGCATTCACCGGTCGACTAGTTATATAATCCACTTAGAGACGAATACAATAATGAATACATAGAGTGCACAATATCAAATATAATTTTTTGTTGAGGGATTAAATATGATTGTACCGATGTAATTCAAATAAACTTGCTTCCTGAATTAAGGGGATTTTCCAACTCCATGATTGTCCTCTGACCATCAGTAACATAAGCTCGTTATGATATATTTAGGAAGGTTCCTAGAAGTCATTTCTTATTAGTCTCGATGTCTTCATGAAAGTTCCTGACAATCCATTCTTGGAAAATTGGAGAGAATCTATTCTTTATTCCTGTAGATTCGTGATGATTCATTTTCGCATCAACCAACAACGTATGACTTTGGTTGATAAAATAAAATTACATTATTCATTTTAAAAAATCAACAATCTCAAATGTATTTAATCACATAATAACCATATTCAAAGATGTTAGGTTGTTTTGAACAATATGAAAATAAAAATTAGTTTAAAATAAACTACTGAAGTAACAATGAATGTTATTTGTTTGTTTTGTTAATACCTTGATAGAGACCAATTACACTGCCTTCTTTATGTTAAACTTCACTTGATGCATTATTATCCCATTACAAGTAATATATGACAAATGTCAATAAATTAATCCACAAAATAAAAAATAATAATAAGTAAACTAATCGAATTTGCTCATTCACCATCTGCCTAAACTCATCATCAGGATTATCACCGAATGGATTGACATAATATATTTTAAGGCTCACCATATCAACTACTTGTAGTACCCAATGGCCACTAAACAAACAATTAAAAAAGCAACAAATAGATTATAAGATAAATTTAAATCATTCATGTAAACAAAGAATATAAATAGAAAATAAATAAAATATAACCCAAGTTATATGATAATAAAATGATATGGGTTATCTATATCTTGTCCAATAGGTTTGAAATATAGGAACACCTATTTCAATAGCTTGCTTGAGTTGAGTGCAACTTGGCTATATATCCAAATTGAATTATAATGACATCCCCACCATTATCCCTCTCCTCATACAAGTGTCTAGGAAAAAAAAAACTTACATTTGAATAAAAGATAAATTACTACAACTCTAAAATCAAAAAATAGAATAAAAACAAAAACTATGTTTCTTTTTACTCGATCCATATCTTAATGACAGAGTTTGAGATCTGTGTAACTTTGTCCAATCTACTCTCCAATAGATACCAAAAGTTTTCAAATCATATGGAACGAAGATCGTGTTGGAGAAAAATCTATTTTTTTTTTAATTTTTATAAAAACTTTTAGGACCGATCTCATACAATACATAGGAATTCGTAATCTAGAAAATCATACTTTGACAATTCGATTTTTCTTTTTCACTGAATTAATATAGGCTCCCAGATCACGATTCGTACCACCACTCCTGTTAGATCACGATCCGTCACCACCGATCTTGTTAGATCATGATCCATCACCAATGATCTTCTAGGTTTTGACTCAGGTTCGATTTGTACTTGACGTTTGAGCGCCTTTATCACTACTAAAAGCAACTAGCAAGAGAAAATACTTCTCTCAATATTATAGACAAAAAATTTTTTCCTCTGATCTGTATAATGTGGCCCCTATTTTCTTTTAGAGAAAATAAGCTCTTTTATATCTTTATTTGGTGGACACCCAAGAATCCATATTTATTTATTTATTTTTATTCTATTAAATCACATTTGATTTAAATTAAAAAATAATAAAACCAAAACTGGCGTTACTTGTTCTTGTGTTATAGGGGATCACCTTGTAAAATAACACAAGGTCCCTTACACACAAGTATATTAAATGGAGCCTCCCACTAAATAATATATTTAAGCTTTTAGCTCAAATAGTTGTTCTCTTGCTTATTAATCCAGTAGCGGTGCAGTCAATTAAATGAGCTAACCCGGTGATCATATGGGTACATACAATAGTGGCTACAATAATTAAGTCTGTAATTAAACTAGCTCAATTATTTAATTCCAAATCTACTCCACTAAAAGATTGGAATTGACTTCCATAATTGTATGCTATCTAGGATAGTGTTTTCGAATAATAATGCGACCCATGCCACATTGATTTCTTTACTGCATAATCCTTTGTACCACATCGTTAATTAAATCGATATCTAAACTGTCTAATCAATTTAATTACATCTTGTTTCTTGATACTCATTGGTTTTCTCTAATGATCATTTTCAACATACTAAATATGTTGACACACTCTGGCCAGAAAATTCTATGATCAAGTGCCGAAAACCCATCAAGAGATGTGTTGTACAAATTCTATATTGTTAATCTATAACTCCAATACTCATAATTGCTACCACCAAGATACCTGGTAATCTTGACTATAAGTGTGTGTCGTGCCCATTGGTAACTCAAATGGAATAACAATTACAATCATGAAATCATAACTAACTCAAGATTAAGATTACAGTAAAATCAATGCCTATGAGATTTAATAAGTCTGACATTTATTACAAAATTAATTAAATTTCATATGTGATCTTGTTCAATGTAGTCGTACTACATCAATAAATCAATACATGATTAAGACAAATCAGTCAATAAATTTATTACAGTCTATACCTAAATAAAGTGTCCAACTTTATTTATCAACTGCAAACTTAATTTATTTAATCATAAGATAACTTATATTTATGTCTTCTAAGAATCCACATGGTGATCACATAAATACATATAATATTATTAAATGGACTTTACTCAAAATATTAATGCAATTAAGATACTTGAATAAAATACCTTATTTATTTTATTAATCATAAAATTTGTTTATTACAATTAAATAAACACATATGCTTTTAAAGAGCGTATTTTCCCAACAATCTCCCACTAGCTCTCAAAGCATATTTGGCATCTCACATATGCCCATGGATTCTAAGTGCAAGTTAAAAGGTTTCCCAAGTATGGCCTTAGTAAAGGGATCTGCCAAGTTTTGCTGTGACGCAATCTAACTAACCTACACATGACCTCTATGCATTATATCCCTTATAAGATGATACTTCATCTCAATATGTTTTTGTTTCTTGTGGTTCCTTGGATTTTAAATTGAGCTACCGCACCACTATTACCATAAAATAGTTTAATGGGTACAGTTACAGCAGGTACCACTTTAAGATCTTGTAGGAACTTGCGGAGCCATACAGCTTCTTTAGCGGCTTCAGATGCAGCCACATATTCAGCTTCAGTTGTGGAGTCTGTGATACAAGATTGTTTCACACTCCTCCAACTAATAGCTCCACTTCCTAATGTAAATACATATCGGGAAGTTGATTTTCTGGAATTCTTATCTGACATAAAGTTAGAATCAGTATAACCCACTGGAATGATTACACCTAGCTCCACTTCATTATATGCTTGATTACAGTCCAGTGTTCAGGTCCAGGATTAGATTGATATCTACTAACCATCCCTACCGCAAAACAGACATAGACCGCTTGACAAGGCTAAAGTTTTATTCTTCCGGTCTCGTAGTAACTTGATATCAAGAATATAACTTGCCTCTCCCAGGTTATCAAATTATTTTGCAAACCAACTCTTTATTGTAGTCAATACTCCTATATCGTTTCCAACTAGGAGAATATTATCTACATAAAGAACTAGGAATGCTACAGATTTTCTGTGAATTTTCTTGTACACACATGGTTCATCAATGTTCTGAATGAATCCAAATGATTTAATCACGTGATCAAATTTGATGTTCCATGACCGGGATGCTTGCTTCAATCCATAAATGGATCTTTGCAACTTACATACCATGTGTTCTTGACCTTTTTGTATGAATCCATTTAGTTGCTGCATGTAGATGTCTTCTTCAAGATACTCGTTAAGAAATGAAGTCTTGACATTCATTTGCCAAATTTCATAATCTAGCACTGCAGCAATGGAGAGCAAAATCCTGATGGATTTAAGCATAGCAACCGGATAATAAATTTCCTCATAATCGATTCCCTCTTTCTGAGTAAACTCTTTGGCTACTAATCTTACTTTAAATGTTTCCACCCTTTCGTCAACTCCTCTTTTTCTCTTATAGATCTACTTGCACCCTATAGGTTTTACCCCATTTGGTGCCTCTACAAGTTCCCAGACTTTATTGGAATACATAAATTCCATTTCTTGATTCATGACCTTTTTCCAAAATTCAACATCTCTATCTATTAGAGCTTCGTTATAGCTAGTGGGATCTTGTGTATGTTCATCTAAGATATTTGTATAAGTTTCTCTCAATAACATGTATCTCGTAGATAACCTAGTTACCCTCCCACTAAGATGAGATTTGAAAAGTGATGGTTGTTCAGGGATAATCCTGTGTTGATCAGCTGGTTGATGATGTTCTTCTTGTTCTATAACAGGAGTTGAAAGTTGAGCATCAACCTGATCACCTAACAGTTCTTCAAGTATTACCTTACTCTTAAATTTGAAGTTATTCATATAGTCTTCCCCGAGGGAAGTGAAATGTGTGCCCACGATCACTTTTCTATCTTGAGGACTATAAAATAAACCTCCCCTTATTCTTTTGGGATACCCTACAAGCATACAAACCTTAGATTGTGAATCCATTTTGTCTGCCTTTGGTTTCAGCACATGTGTTGGTGATCCCCAAATACGAACATGTCGTAAACTTGGTTTGCGACTTGACCATAATTCTATTGGGGGTTTAGACACTGACTTAGATGGAACTAAGTTCAAGAGGTAAACTGCAGTTTCCAGTGCTAGTCCCCAAAAAGAGATTGGTAATGATAAATAACTAAGCATAGATCCCACCATATCCAAAAGAGTTCTATTTCTCCTTTCAGCTACCCCATTTTGTTGTGGTGTCATTGGGCAGTTAACTGAGATATAATCTCATTTTCAACCAGATACTCTTTGAAATCTTCTGAGAGAAATTCACCACCTCGATCAGATTGAAGTTTCTTTATGTTCTTATCTAATTGCTTTTCTGTCTCAGCCCTATACTCTTTGAATTTCTCAAGAGCTTGAAACTTATGTCGCATCAGATAAACATAACCGTATCTCGAGTAATCATCAATGAAAGTTATGAAATACTCATAACCTCCTCGAGCTTGTACATTGATTGGTCCACATACATCTGTATGTACCAATTCGATTGGTATTGTTGCACGCACTCCTTTGGCCAAGAATGGCCTTTTAGTCATTTTCCCTTCTAAATATGATTCATAGAGTGGCAATGATTCATTTCCTAATGGACCTAAGAGCCCATCTTTGATCATTCTTTGTATCCTATTTTGGTTTATATGACCCAAGCGTAAATGCCAGAGGTTAGAGCTGGCAAAATTTGACACAACCCGATTACCCGACACGAACGCGACATAAATAAATGGGTATGGATCGTCAAATTTAACACAATTATTTAATGGGTCGGGTCCGAGTCAACACGATTTTTTTCTGTGTTGGGTTAGGGTTAAAATTCTTGACCCATTTACCCGATCAATGACCCGATTATATTTTCTATTTTAAAATAATTTACATATTCTTATCATTAAAACTCAAATATTAGAGATGATTTTCTTTTTTTTTATTCTTTAAAAGGGTGAATATAAACACAATGTTTTATTTATAAAATTTTAAATACATTTAGAGCTTCAATAGTGTAAATGTGTAAAAATTGATAGACATATATATTTTATAATGTTGATATAATATATATATATATAATTAAAACCTCAGTAGTGTAAATGTGTAATATATTGGTAGATATATATATTTTATAATATCGAAAAATTATGTATGTATGTATGTATGTACATACGTATGTATGATAGTGTGTAAATATTTGATGTAACTTTTGTTCAATATATAGATATTAAACAGGTTATTGGGTAACCCAATTATTTTTCCGTGTCGGGTTTGGGTCTCAATATTTTGACACAATTATTAAATGGGTTGGGTTTGGGTCAACCTAAATTTAACACGACACGAAGCTGACACGACACGAACACGACCCGATGACCCGTTTTGTTAGCTCTACCAGAGGTAACATTGGTTGGAAGAAATATTTCTTTTCTTAGATAAATGTGTATGCTCATCATTATTGATCACTGTGTCATGCATAGAATGGATCATCGGACGTAAATGATATAAATTATCTTCAAATGTACCAGAACAAATAAGTCTCTTATTATAACAAATAGAAACAGGGGATCCAAAATTTACAGTGTACCCTTGCTTTGACAAACAAGCTACTGAAATTAAATTCCTCTTAATGTCTAGAACATCTTTTGGAGACTATCCATTATTTCAGTGGCAGTCTCTAAGTTCTAATGTTTGGTCTGCAGAATATTAGAAATTGAGGCTAAAATGTAGTATTTTACCATTTCATTGGTCTTTTGCCATTTCTCGTAAAGTCTCCTCTGATTTCTATGAGCATCTTCTGTTGGAACTGGAGGCATGGCTGCGTTAAAACATATTTATAATTTTCAACAGTCAGGACAATAAATAGATTTCTTTTCCAATCTATATAGCTCTCACCAGTGAGTTTGTTTTGACTCAGAATAATAGTAAGTGGGCTCAGTGAAGACATTTTCTGAAAAATAAAACATCCATGCATAAATAATAAAAATGCAAAAAACCATAAATGCATTTTAATTTATTGTAACGATAATCTAGTACCGCTTTGACAAACTATCCGTTGGGTATCCATTGGGGAAGTCATATCTACATTTACTAGACCCAATTATCCATTGGATTATTTACTTTCATGTAGAGACATGATAAATAATTATCGTTATCCTTTTGAGCCTAAATTTGTTAACAGAGCTTCGTTGGGAAGGTTAATAACAAATTTTGGTTGAGTGTATAACCATTATTTCAATCTAGTACTTTTCATATCAATAGTCATCGCAGGGGTGATCAATTGATTGAAAAATATTTCAATTTTATCTTTGAAGAAGTTCATCAAATTAAATATTTAATATATATACCCTTCGAAGAAAGCATCACCGTATCATGAAGTCGATGTATATATATAATTTTATTATTGAACTAAAAATGGAGCCCATTGGAAAAATTATCTTGAATTTTCCCTCTCCCACTCAATATTTTAAAATTGATTTTTCCTTTTTAAAACATACATTGATTATATTGTTAATTGCACACTTCCTACAATATTATCTAGATGATATCCAATATTATAAAGCATTTCCAAATTACAAACAATATAACAAGATTCATAATATATGAATGACATGTATAATTATGCATAGAGTCACACTACCTACTCTATATGACATGTTATCATGGCATGTTGTCATCCAAACATAGCATATAGAAAAATAATTAAATAATCTTAATTCATGGATTTCCTAAAATGAAAAATACATTAACCCTAAGCCTAATCTTTATTGGGCTTCTTGTCAATGTCCATCTTCCATAGGCTTGTCTTTGTTAATTGACTAGGAAAAATTGGGCTTTTAAATTTATTATTGGTCCAATTTTAATTTTGAAGGACATAAATAATAATAATTTTTAAAAAAAATTAAAACTTTTAGACCAAAAATAAATTTAATGTGTTCAATTTTATCTATGCATTTTAATCCATTAAGCCCAATTTCAATTGGGCCTGAAATTAGGATTCACTAGCCCAAAACTATTTTGGACTTAAATGTATAAAATTGAAACTTGTCCACCCAAGGGAAAAACTATGGCCCTATAGGGACCTTAATGATAAAAACCATTGAAACCCTAAAATCCATATTTTTCTTTCCTTTCTTCCCCAGCTGCCACCACCACAAAGCCCAGCAGCTGTTCACGCATCTCTGACGCTGAATTGACCGCCGCCGCCTCACCGAAAAGCTCCCAAACGACTCACGACCCCTTCCGCTAGTAGCTTCCGCATGCAACCATCCCTCGCTCGCGTTTGCTAGCCACGTTACTTGTTGCTGCAGCTGTTGGTAGCGCGCGCAGTTGGCTGCCCAGGCCGTATGCGCTGCTACAGCGTGCGCTGGTTGGTTGCCGCTATCAAAATTTCAGACCTTCATTTCCTCTTATCTCACATCCGTGATTATTCTCCAGTGATTCACAAATTTCCTAGGCCAATTGTGGCTTACAAAATTTCTATAACAGCAAAATAAATCAAGAGAGAAATATGGTGATAAAAAACTACCGCTCTTGTTATACATCTAAAGAAAAAATACAGCGGAGAATTTTACCATGAATTAAGACAAACCAAAAACATGCTTTATTCATATATTAATCAAATAATATATATCTAAATAAATCGTGCCACTCTAATACATAAATATCAAGATCGATTTCATACGAAATTCTTATATATTACTATGAGATGGCTTTGATACCAATTGATGGAGAAAAATCACGTTTTTTATTTTTTATAAAAACTTTTAGGACCGATCGCATACAATACATAGGAATTAGTAATCTAGAAAACCATAGCTTGACAATCCGATTTTGCTTTTTCCCTGAATTAATTTAGACTCCCAAATCATAATCTGTACCACCACTCTTATTAGATCACGATTCTTCACCACCAATCTTGTTGGATTATGATCTGTCACCAATGATCTTCCAGGTTATTACTCATGTTTGATCTGCACCTGATGTGTGGGCGCCTTTATCACCACTAAAAGCAACTAGCAAGAGAAAATACTTCTCTCAATATTATAGACAAAAAAAATTTTCCTCTGATCTATATAATGTGACATTTATTTTCTTTTAGAGAAAATAAGCCCTTTTATATCTTTATTTGGTGGAAACCCTAAGCTGCATATTTATTTATTTTTTTAATTATATTAAATCACATTTGATTTAATTTAAAAAAATAATAAAATCAAAAGTGGCGTTACTTGTTCCTGTGTTATATGGGCCCACCTTGTAAAATAACACAAGGCCCCTTACACACAAGTATATTAAATGGAGCCTCCCACTAAATAATATATTTAGGTTTTTAACCCAAATAACTAGTTATCTTACTTATTAATCCAGTAGCGGTGCAATCCATTAAATGAGCTAACCTGGGGATCCTATGGGTACATACAATAGTGGCTACAATAATTAGGCCTGTAATTAAACTAGCCCAATTATTTAATTCCAAATCTACTCCACTAAAAGATTGGAATTGACCTCCATAATTGTATGCTATCTAGGATAGTGTTTTCGAATAATAATTCGACGCATGCCCCATTGATTTCTTTACTGCATAATCCTTTGTACCACATCATTAATTAAATTGATATCTCAACTGTCCAATCAATTTAATTGCATCCTATTCCTTGATACTTGCTGATTTTCTCTAATGATCATTTTCAACATACTAAATATGTTGACACTATCTGGCCAGAGAATTCTATTATCAAGTGCCGAAAACCCATCAAGAAATGTGTTGTACAAATTCTATATTGTTAATCTATAACTCCAATACTCATAATTGGTCCCACCAAGATACTGGGTAATCTTGACTAAAAGTGTGTGTCGTGCCCATTGGTAACTCAAATGGAATAACAATTACAATCATAAAATCATAACTAAATCAAGATTAAGATTACAGTAAAATCAATGCCTATGAAATTTAATAAGTCTGACAGTTATTACCAAGTTAATTAAATCTCATATGTGATCATATTCAATGTAGTCGTACTACATCAATAAATTCATACGTGATTAAGACAAATCATTCAATGAATTTATTTCAGTCTATACCTAAATAAAGTATCCAACTTTATTTATTAACTGCAAACTTAATTTATTTAATCATAAGATAATTTGTATTTATGTCTTCTGTGAATCCACGTGGTAATCACATAAATACATATAATATGATTAAATGGACTTTACTCAAAATATTAATGCAATTAAGATACTTGAATAAAATACCTCATTCATTTTATTAATCAGAAAAATTGTTTATTACAATTAAATAAACACATATTTTCCCACTATATCAACTATGGCATGGAGCTCTTAATCATCAAGAAAAATGTTCATTTATGCACTCTTGTATTCCTTTCTTGCTTTCACAACTCCACGAGCTTTTTTTTTTAATAAGTTCTTTACCGTTGTTTGTTTTACAATAACAAGTTTTTTTGTTATTCTTTTCTTTTCATACAAGTATACCACACCACTTGCAGGAGACCTTTGACCATCAACTTCTTTCATTGATGGTTGAGCTATTATCTTTCCAACTTTGAAGGAGTCAATCTTGAAGATCTTCTTGGGTAATTTTTTAAGTGGCTTTATAATCTACTTGGGGTGGATTCTATGCAGGAGATGGCAGGGAAAATCTATTGATCTTTTTCTTAGACTGTAGACTAACTTTTGATCGATCGCTAAATTTTGAGTAACTTTGAGTTTATTGGTCTTTGAATTTGGAGTAACTTTGGTAAGGGATTGACGATCTATCTCCATCTCCATCATAGCATTGTAACCACCTTTAGAGTTAAGAAAGTTGGAACTGCCAACTCTAGTGTTATTGCAGCCAATTATCCTTGCTTTCATTTGATCTAATTGAGCCTGCGTAAACTAAAAGGTCTCCTGATGCATTCTTCTTTTTTCGCGCCAACTTAGTGGGATTAGGAATATTAAAATACATTGATAGGGTGATGAATTAAACCAATCCTTACACCTTCTTTCCATTAGGTTTTTTCTGAAGGGCTTTGTCTAAGATATCATTTAGTTCCTGGGATTGGAATGTTCCCAACTCAATCTAGCTTTTTATCTCACTCTACAAAATAAATAAAAAAATATTTGATTAAAATCAGGGGAAAAAGGTTGCATGATGACATGTTTGGTGTAGTTAAGAGCACCTAAGATTATTTTATAGGCTTTAGAATACTTTTTTTTTCCATCTGAGCTAATCTAATTTTAGATATAGATAACTTCAATAACTAGGAAAATTAGCTACATCGCACACATGAAGAAATGTTCGACAAAGAGTGGGGAAAATTTCAAAATATCAATCTATTACAGTAAACTAAAAATATGTGTCTTTGTGTGTGTATATATATGTATTTGTCCGATTACAAGAGAATCTCAGGCCTATAGAATTTCTACAATCTGGCATGGTTTAATATATAGCAATAATGACACAACAGATAACATCATGCCTACAAAAAGTGAACTATTTAGCACCTTACAGTTATTTTTCCCATAACATTCTTTAGTTTTTACTCAAACTCAATCACATAACCTAGACACAAGTATACGACAATTTTCATGTCATTATATTCAAATTTTTATTTAAAAAATATTCATTTTTCTTTACATAAATCTCAAAGATTTATATATTGCAGGTTAAACATGCACCAACTAATAATTTCATATAACTTGATAAAATCCATAACTCAAACATACATCTCATTACAAACATCTATCAAAAGAAATAAAGTAACTTAATTTCATAATTTGTTAATTTAGATGCACTTGAATTATAATTCATTGACATTAATCGACAACCAAAAAAAAAAACTTAGCCAAAATATGAAATTGTAAAGTTAACCAAATATTGAGAAAGAGAAATAAAGAACTAACATGGATAAGAATTTACCATTTTTTCAGCCACCTACTACACTTCAGGGGCATAACTTCCATCTTTTTTTCTTGTGAGCCAATAACTAAGCTTCTTGTGGTAAATCTCTCACTTAGAAATCTCTCAATTCGAAGCACCTTATTATTTGTATTAAAAATATTCTAAGTTTGTATTATAGTGGTTATTGTACTTACTCTTTTATGCAATAGCCCAACATATCCTATGCTGTTCAAAAAGATTATTATAAACATTCTTTCTTTTTTATCCTTTGCTATCTTACTTTTTTCTCAACAAAGTGGATATTGACTAAAATGATTATAAGTACATAATAATAATATTAAATTAATAAAATTTTAAATATACCTAAACGTTTTCGGATAAAATTTATCAACAAAGCTCTTCTAGTTTGCCTTTCTAATGCCCTTATAATCAATAAGAGTCTTTTTCAGTGAATTCAAGTTGTTTGTGTTAGGCAAAATATACTCATTTGCTTACATCTAAAGGCCCTTAATGCAACTCCCATCCATTTGAACACTTGGGTTTTGGCTTGAGACTCAACTTGTACTTTTCTTGAAAATGAGTCCACAACTTCTCTTTAATGTCTAGTGGCACTTTCCTCTATTCATCATATATGATTGGAACTCTTTCTCTTACAATCCTGCTTATGTAACTCCTTAGCTCGTTTCTTTTCTTTCTAACTAGAACTCCATAGGAATTGTACGTGATCTTATTCTCATCACTAACTCTTTTCTGTAAGTCTTTTTTCTTTGTAAGGTTTTGTCTTGGTCTTTCTTCGAGATTTGGATTATATGCCAGCTCATTTATTTTTACCATGTCTCTAACAAGCTTGCAAATGCATAAAATAGATAAGTGCATCAGTTATCAATGTAATATCCCAATAAAATAATAAAATTAAAAAATAGACCAATTGCAAACTTATGGGAAGTAGTACTAACAAGTTAAGATAATTGCGTTATTCATTTTCTGCCTCAATATTTATATGAATAGCAATACCATCTGATTTTAGATAAATTCCTCATCACCTACAGTTAACTTACATTCTGGAAGATTGTTGGATATGGTGCACAAACATCCACGTTATCACATCCAACCCTATTTGAATAATTACCCTCTTCACTCATTGAACAAACAATTGATTTCTTATTATTTACCTAGTCTTTAACATAAAACACTTGCTTTCCATGACTAGCTAGAATAAAGCAATTAGATTTATAACCTATCCAATCTAAATTAATTATGATGAACCCTAATGCATTAATGTTAAACCCCCATCATCCACCCAATCACACGTGAAAAGGATTTTCTTAACCCCTAGATAATCAAGATGCCAAATTTCACCGACAACCTCATAAAAATGCATAACCCATGATGATATTTTTTGTCTTTTGAGCTTGAAATCTGTAAAGCCTTAGCAACATGAACACCACTTTTTTATGTTTCTCGGTTCCTGTCTTGATCTCTCGTAGGAAAATTAAAACCATTAATACAATAGCCCTCATGCGTCACCACACTTGAACATCGTTTTTTTGCCAGCTACCATACTATTTTGTTAACTGCTATATTATTTGCTTTACCAGTTGTTGTCTATTATTTCAAATCATAAAACCATAGTAGTTAGTTAAATAAGAAAAGTTTGTTTACATTTACTTAAATACTTTTATTAGACACATTGAAGCTAATCTAACCTTTTCTTTCAGCCAATCAACAAACATACAAGAGTGCTCGATTGGCAACCATAAAGGATTTTTTAATTGATGGAGGTACTTTGATTGCAATAAGGCCAACAGAATTAGCAAAATTTAACAAAAGTAAACAGAAATTAAGAAAATTTTAAGTCACATACTCTATTTATGATTGAATCTCAGGAGTGTTCTGCAGAAAACATTGGTGTGCTGACACCAATGTAAAGGCATTGACCACCTTAATATTTGCACCTCTTAGTGGCCTTTTGACTGTAAAATCAATTGGCCAGTATGTAGTCTAATTTATTCACAATTTAAAAGGTACCTAACACAAGATTCAAGTGCTTACTCAGCAATATAGCAGTCTGCAATGCAATCTTCAAAATGGTTTCAGTTGCGAACATAGCCCTTTACAGGTTTTATTTCTTTTTCAAATGTATGCGTATATAGAAGGTAAACCGGGCCACATAACCTAACTTCTTCCACTAGATTGGTTGTAAAATAAATCATTATATCAAAGAAGGCAAGTAGGAAGTATTATTATAAATTTTAAAAAATGATTTTAAGATCTTTTTGTAATTAATCAAGAGAATTATGTTCTACTACTTTAGAACACAAAGAATTAAAAAAGAAACACAATCTAATTATAACATATCTAACATTTTGTGGCAAACAATTTTGAATTGTCAATGGTAGTAGTTGTCGTACCAAGGTATGAGAATCGTGAGGCTTAAGCCTATGATGACAACAATCATCCATTGAAACAAGATTTGTAAAGTTAGAACAATAACCATCCAAAACTTTGCCACTTTGCTAGGTTTCACATAATATTTTTTTCTTTCTTAGTTAAAGTGTATATGACAAGGGGTAGGATTTTTTTTTTTTTTTTTTTGGTTCATCAAGAGCTAATGAAATAAATACTTTGTTTAGTTTCTCTCTAAGCTGTGATGTGTGAGATCTTTTCTAGCATTAATTTTATCCTTCATCTTCCCTGATTGATTAAGTAATGTGCCATAGTTGATCTTACACATATCTTTTCAATGTGTATCACATCTAGTTGATAGCAAACTAACAAAGGTTTCCAATATTCTAAGCTAAAGAAGATTGATTTCTTTTTGTACAAAATCTAAACTACATCCCCGTTAGTCTCACCCTTACACTTACCACATTTTCGCTTTTTTTAATCTTTTTACCCAAACTTGGTGTCAATGTAAGTCATCAAGATTAAGATCTCCACACTAGATAAAGGTTTAAGAGGGTTTCAGGAAACTGATTATAGCCCATATACAACGTTTTCCCACTATGTCGCAGCCAACATGCACAAGTGTTTATCCTACAAACTGGATAACCATAGTATCCCTTAATAGTACACCTAGATAATTTTCTGTATAATGTGAAGTCATTAATTGTCCACATTCAGCACAGCTCGTAAATTAAAAGTTTGTTTCCTATATGCATTAAACATATAAGCACTTACATCCCATAAGGTTTTCAAGTGTTCGATCAAAGGTGCTAGGTATATATTTATATAATTTCCAGGTTGTTTAGAGATAGATATTAGTAGAGACAACATCATAAACTTCCTCTTGATACACAACCATGGAGGAAGATTATATGTTATCAATGTAATAGGCTAGCAACTATAAGTCATACTAAGTGTGTTATGTGGGTTAATCTCATCAGATGATAAAACCAAACAAAGATTTCTCGGCTCTTAGGTAAAATTAGGCCATTTATTGTAAATTAGTTGCCAAGCTAGTGAATTTTTTGGGTGGCCAACTTGCCATCTCTAATTCTTTTATTTTTCACGTTTTGAGTTCTCAGTAGTTTCTGGTGATTGAAACATTCTTTTATAATTATTAGAAAATACTATCACACCTTTTTAGGCACCGTTTTTCTAAGTTTTTTAGTTCTATTTCTCTTATTTTCCACATAGATGCTCTACAACTTGGGCAATCATAAAGATTTTTGAACTCATTTCTATAAAGAATGCAATCATTTGGACATGCATGTATTTTCTCATAATTTAAGCCTAATACCTTCATTGTATTTTTGGCCTTATATATTGACTTAGGCATATTATTATCATTTGGCAATATCTCATTGAGGACTTCTAGTAAAGTTGATAACCCACTATCAGACTAGCCATGTCCTTTAATTGTACAATTTCATTAAACCTGATAGTTTCAAATGCTTTGAACCTAGATATAAGGGCTTTTGAGCATTTGCAAGTATATCTTTAAAAAAACAGGATCTTTGTCACAATGCTCAAAGGCATCATGAACCATGTCACATAAATTACTGTAATGCTAATATTTAAACCATTGATTTTGTGGTTGGTCTTGGAACTTTGTACAGGTAGGTCTAGGGTCCACTTCACCTTGCCAATTCCAAACTAAAAAATCTTATAATTTTTTTTTTTAAAAAAAAAAGATGTAGCTCACTTTTTAGGCGTCAAAAGCTCCATATTACAACAAGGGATATAAGGACATCTAATCGACATTCTATTTTCAGAACCAAGAATGTCAACCTCTAAGAAATCATCAACTTTATCATAATACTTATCAGACAATCTATCATAAAATATCCAAGTTTTGTTCATATCATGTATTTTTACCTGTTGATTTATTAGATGTTGTTAGCCTAAAAAGTTTGATTAAATTGCACAAATAACTTCACACTTTTCAGGTTTAAATTAAAAGTACAAATTGCAAAACAAAGCCAAGTTCCATTTGTTTACAGTCACTTAAATACATGCACATATTTAGCAAGCCAACAAAATATGGCATGCACATTTTTCAGAGCTTCACTTTCATATTAAAATAAACAAATGTATATGCATGTCAAATAAATAAACAATGGATAATAATCTAAGCAACAAAAATGAAACTAAAATCATGCTTGTAAATAATAAAAAAATGTTAATACAAATAAAACTTAGAACACAATAATATTAGAAACTTATAAAAAAGTGAGTGATTTGTAAGACTTACCAAATGAAGACAATTGTTACTGCCAATACTTTTGTGATTCTTTAGCAGCCAGAGACAAAACTAAACACATTGATTCAAGTGATTAGAACTACTCAATTGAAATAAACATGCAAGTTATTACAAAAAGTAATAACAAACTAATTGTGCGTTTGGGATTGAGATTGGGTGGCTGTAGTTTAAAAGTTACAGTACTAAAGTGTTTGGTAAACATTATCTGCTGTACTTTGTAAGCTATATTAATATAATTTTTCACTTATATAATGAAAAATCTATTATATCTTTAATAATTTTGTCAAAATTATTATTTTAAATTTATATTTACTACATATTATTAACTTTTATTTGATAGTTATAGTTTTTTTTTTCTATAGCAGCTGTAGCTTAAAAGTTACAGCACCTCAATCCCAAATGAACCTTAAATATTCTAGTTGAAAATCAAGAATGCAAAATTAAAAAGTATACTAAAGTTTCCTATACAATAAACAAAAGTTTTGTTTCCAAAAGTTATTAATATAAAGATCACGTAAAAGAATAACATATGAGAAAACAAATAAGCTGTCTGTCATAGTCAATAAAAAAGTCCAATAAGTTTAAGATAATTCTAAATTAATTTCACAAATCAACTAAAAAAAATTGTCAATAGTCTCCACGACTTTTAAATTCAGTAAAGCGTGCAGAGTGGTTCAAGAAATGGATCAAACAGAATACTTTAAAATTTGGAGAAAGCACCACTTATAAAACATTTACATATATTCTGAGGAAATATTTAAGTTTTTGAGAATAAATACTTTTCTTCTTTAACAATTTT
>NW_006262339.1:16919226-16920398 GCF_000493195.1 Citrus x clementina | reverse complement strand
TTTTTTTTTTTAAAAAAAAAAAAAATCTTTTTTTGATCTTAACAAAATTGAGCTAATTGCATTAACAAATTAACATCATCTTTCTTTCAGTTAGAAAAATCAGATTTTTTAATAATAAAGGTTGACTAATATTGAATGTCTTTCGTCCAATATTTTATCAAATGGATAGCAACATCAACATTAGCATGCATGAGCTAAATATTATAATGTTACATAATTAACATTATAGTTTTGTCAAAACGTTCAAATTTGATAAAATCGTGCAAGTTACATTAATTGTGAAGACCGTTAATAGCGAAATGAATGCAAACAAATAAGCAAATAAATTAAATTAAAACAACTGGCTCAGAGCTAGCTACAAATTATAATTATAATATAGAAGTATAATCAGGCTGTTCGTTCACTATGCTAAAGCGCTATTATTGGCTTTATGTTGTTGAATTGAGCCGCCTCCATTCAATTTCATTTTCTCAAATTCTGACCCAATTTTCCACAATAAGATATATAATCACACTCTTTATTCACATTTAGCCAATTTATGGATGGTGGCAATTGCAAAGAGCTAATAATATTATTTAATTGGGTGCTTTTATAAGAGAAAAATTTGTACCATTAGAACCAGTACTGAACCACAGCAGCAGCTGCGGCAGGAAAAAAAAAAAAGAGGCACGTAAATAAAAACAAAAATGGAGCCAATAATGGAAAAGATGATCAGATTATTTATCATTTTATGTATAGCTTTTCTGAAGCTCCAAATGTCAAACTACCAAGTTTACAGAAAAAATAAGAATTTTAACACCTAATATATAGTCAAAGCGCAACCAAACAACATGCATGAGCAATATATAAACTATAAAGTAGAAAATTAATAATTAAAAAGAAAAATATAGTACCTTTAGAAAGGAATTGATGGGAGGGTGGAGAGAGAATCAGATTATGATAGAAAGGAATTATTTTGCTTCGGGTTTGGTTGTGATTGACGGCCGGGTTTGATTAGAATGTGCAATATCAACAATAGAGGATAGGATTCTAGGGGATTGGGGATAGGATTTTAGGGTTTGCTTATTTAGCTTTGACAAAGAAGAAGAATCGAGAAGTGAAGAATGACTAAATGACTTAGAAAAAAATTGAAAAAAATTGGCTTCGGCCCACCACATGCAGTTCCGCCAGAG
>NW_006262339.1:16813677-16919126 GCF_000493195.1 Citrus x clementina | reverse complement strand
ATAAAATGGTGCATCTAATTTATCTTTTTTTTTTAGAGTGAAATAACAATGTTTCTAATGGAAACTAATAAATTAACTTGAAAAAAATTCAATCAATACCCATTAAAATTTTCACTCAACCCCATTAAATATATTTTAAAAATTAGATCAAAAACTTTTTTTTAACTAATATATTAGTGTAACTAACAAAGAATGAAAATAGTTTTTTTTTTTAACTCAAAAGCTTGGGTTTTGGTGGTCTTGAGTTTGGATTCTATGTCGAACAAGATTAGAATTATTTTTTTTACTGATACGTTAGTGTTACTAAAAAAAAAATTAAATTCCAATGATCTTTTACTTACTCTTTTCTTTAAATTTAAAAGTTGACTACTGGAGGTCCGGTATTCGAGTTCAATTTGGAACAATATTAGAATTACTTACTGATACCTTAATGTCAGGAATATTTGTTATACTTAAATAAGGCAAATGGTCCATGAGAATATTTGATATCTAACTTACAAGCGCCATCTTATTTTGTGATCCTTGTATGTTAAATATGAAATGGTCCATATACACCATCATATATAATTTGTGATACTTTTATATGTTATATGTTGAACAAGAAAACGGTACATATGTATGTAAA
The DNA here is from genome assembly GCF_000493195.1 of Citrus x clementina. Classification (NCBI taxonomy): domain Eukaryota; kingdom Viridiplantae; phylum Streptophyta; class Magnoliopsida; order Sapindales; family Rutaceae; genus Citrus; species Citrus x clementina. Next base: position 16,918,501 of record NW_006262339.1, on the reverse strand, counting down.
TACTGGCCTCTTTTCTAATAGCGAAACTGATTGTTGGAGTTGTTGGAATTGGCGACATTTGTGCATGACCGCCAATTAAGAGAGACATTGTTCCAAGACCGCTTGATATGAAGTTGATGTGTAAGCCAAGTCGTCATTCTGATTTTTGTGAAAACTAAAGATGATACTGGTACGTGGCTGATTACAAGTGATTGTTTTAATATGACTCAATGGTAAAACTAGTCGATTACAAATAAATTTAGTCAATTATGGGGGGCCTGTGTCTCAGGGCTGCAAATTTTTTTTTTTTATATTTGTTGTTGGGATTATATGCTCTTTTAAAGCATATTAATTTATTTTTTGATTTATAAAATATTTGAGATATTTTTAATTGCATAAATATTTTGAATAAGGTCCGTTTAATCATATTATATGTATTTATGTGATCATCATATGGATTCAAAGAAGACATAAATATAAGTTATCTTATGATTAAATAAATTAAGTTCGCAGTTGATAAATAGAGTTAGACGCTCTATTTATGTTTAGACTGTAGTAAATTCATTGAATGATTTGTCTTAATCATGTATGAATTTACTGATGTAGTTTGACTACATTGAGCTGGATCACATATGAGATTTAATTAACCTTGAAATGACTGTCAGACTTATTAAATCTCATAGGCATTGATTTTACTGTAATCTTAATCTTGAGTTAATTATGATTTCATGATTGTAATTGTTATTCCATTTGAGTTACCAATGAGCACGACACATACTTGCAGTCAAGATTACCTGGTATCTTGGTGGGAGCAATTATGAATATTGAAGTTATAGATTGACAATATAGAATTTGTACAACACATCTCTTTATGGGTTTTCAGCACTTGATTATATAATTCTCTGGCCAGAGTGTGGCAACATATTTAGAATGTTGAAAATGATCATTAGAGAAAACCAGTAAGAATCAAGGAACAAGATGTAATTAAATTGATTGGACAATTGAGATATCGATTTAATTAATGATGTGGTACAAAGGATTGTGCAGTAAATAAATTAATGTGGCTTGGGACGAATTATTATTTGAGCATACTATTATGGAGGCCAGTTCCAATCTTTTAGTGGAGTAGATTTGGAATTAAATAATTTGGTTAGTTTAATTACATGCCTAATTATTGTAGCCACTATTGTTTGTTTCCAAATGATCCCCGGGTTAGCTCATTTAATTGACTGCGCCACTACTGGATTAATAAACAAGATAACTAGCAATTTGGGTTAAAACCCTAAATATATTATTTAGTGGGAGGCTCCATGTAATGTACTTGTGTCTAAGAGGCCTTGTGTTATTTTATAAGGTGGACCCCTATGACAAGAAAGAAGTAACGTTACTTTTGGTTTATTATTTTTAATTTAAATCAAACTTGATTTAATAGAATAAAATAATATAAAAAATGGAGCCGAGGGTTTTCACTAGAGAGAAATATAAAATGACTTATTTTCTCCCAAAAGATAGAGAGCAGTCATTTTATACATATGAGAAAAAGATTTTTCTCTCTATTGTTGAGAGAAAAATTTTCTCGTGCTAGTTGCTTTGGTAGTGATAAATGCGCTCACACATTAAGTGCAGATCAAACCTGAGTCATAACTTGGAAGATCATTGGTGACAGTTCATGATCTAACAAGCGTGGTGGTGACAGTTCGTGATCTAACAAGTGTGGTGGTGATGGATCGTGATCTAACAAGCGTGCTGGTGACGGATCGTGATCTAACAGGCGTGGGATGACAAATCGTGATCTGGGAGCATAAATTACTTAAGTAGAAAAAGCCAAATCGAATTTTCAAGGTACGATTTCTAGATTACAAATTCTTATATATTATATGAGAGCAATCTTAAAAGGTTTTATAAAAAATTTAAAAAAAAACTGATTTTTCTCCAACATTTGGTTTGGTAAACGTTGATTTAACCTGCTCGAAGACATAACATTGGCTTGAACAAAATGTATAAAATATCTAATAGCTTCATCGGTGGTGGGAAAGCGGACTTGAAGTTTTTGGGATGAAAAAGAATTCAAGGAGATGCCACAATTAAAAGGTTCAGAAATGGAGGGCTGTGTTAATTGTCTTTTATTGAAATCGATTTGCAGCATTTTCTTTAATTTCGTCCTCCTCATTATTAACCATTATGTTTCTTGCCTTGACTTTCACTCTCCATAGAAATTACAACTAAGTGCTAAAAACTTAAGTATTTTAACTATTTTAGAAATTAGTTCATCTGTGCAAGTCACTATTCAGTGCTTTGTCTATGCTTTATCTTTGCAAGACACCAGTGGCAGTCCCAGAAACTTAAATTAGGAGAGGTTTTGTTCAAAAAATTTTTATTTAATTTAGGGTGTTTTTAAATATTTAAGAAAATAAAATAATGTGGCCATTGCAATTTAAATCAAGACTTTAAAATCATTGAATAATACTCTTATTATTGAACCACAAGTCTTTTGTTATATAAAAAATGTGTCAAAATTTTTTTTATTTAACTCTTTAAAAAAAATTAGAGTACATTTAATTAATGACCCAGCTAAAGTTGGGTGCGCCGATGCAAGCCACCGCTCAGTGGTTGATAAGAATTTAACAAATGAGACCAAGTGTGCAAACAAAAAAGGAGCCTTCCCTAATCATAATGGGCTGGGCCCTTCCCTAATCATAATTTTTCTGTGAGAATCACAGAAAAATTATTTTGCTGGATATAGCCGGTTCACACGTTTTCAGTCATTATATATCGACTCTCAAAAAATCTCCTTCTATCAGTATATTTGTCTCTCAAATTTCCTTCATGGCTTCTTGCAAATATGATGTCTTCCTCAGTTTCAAAGGGGAGGATACCCGTGATAACTTTCTAAGCCATCTAGTTGTGGTTTTTCAACAAAAAAAAATTAAAACCTTCGTTGATGAAGAACTTACCAGAGGAGATGAGATTTCACCAGCCCTTTTGAAAGCAATTGAAGAATCAAAGATTTCAGTAATAATTTTCTCAAAGAATTACGCTTCTTCGAAATGGTGCTTGGATGAACTTGTCAAGATTCTTCAATGCCATAAAAAGAATGGCCAACTTGTCATACCGGTTTTCTACAATGTCGATCCATCAGATGTGCGAAATCAAACGGGAAGTTTCAAGGATGCCTTTGTTAAGCATGACAAGCAGTTCAATAAGAAGATGCCAGAAAAAGTTCAGAAATGGAGGGCAGTATTGACAGAGGCATCCAATCTATCTGGATGGGATTCCGGCACAACCAAGTATTATACTTCAACTTTTATATCTTCATGTTCCATTTAGCCACTGCCTTTTTTCAATTTTTAATTATTTCCACAACAATCATCTAATAAGAGAATTTAACTTACATCATGCATGCAATACATACAATTTATGTAGTTGATTGGACTTACTAGCCAACAAAAGCGAAACTTCTTTTCAAAATTTGCCTAATTTAGGTCGCAATTAGGACTGATGTGTAGCAGCTTGGCTGCCAATTCCCCGTTGGCCAGGTACTTGCCAAGGTGTCGGGCATCTCGACAGCTGAGATTTGGCAGTCTAACCAATATTTCAGATCCACTATAAAGAGTGAAATGGCCGCATTATCTTTATTACTTTACAAGAAATATAATTATGTCCTTATAAATTGTAATTGTTTGTATTTTTTTAAATTTAATAAATATAATTTTAATTTTAATTTTTATAAAAGTAGAAAATCAATGGCAGGCGCTCGTCGGAGTGTCTGTTGATAATACATCCGACATCGTTGAATTCCATTTCTTGCGATCTATCCAGTGGTGGCAAAGAAGCAGCAGAGAAGCTGTAGTCATTAGACGGCAGAAATGGTTTAGTCAAACACACAGTTGCTTCATAACATTGCCATTAGACGGCAGCAATTTATGTGGCTTCCAATGCGATGACGATCAGCAAGTTTAGCCAATGATTGTGACTTCTCTGCTGCTGCTTTTCCCATTGATGATGCTATGATTGAAAAGATTGTGAGAAATGGAATCTAATGACGTTGGATGTGTTGGCAAATGATATTTTTTATTTCTTCTGGCAGCAACCGTCGCTCCTGAAATTATTTGTTTTTTATATTGTTTTTCAAATCCTTGCAATTAATTAATTAAATTTTGAAATTTAAATATATTAAATATAAATATAGGTATTCCACAGCTATTATATTTACCAAACCAAACAGTTAACAGGATAGTAATTATAGTTTAAAAGTACCTCAAAACTAAATACGGTCTTAATTAGCATATGTGTGTGCGCATGTGTGTGTATAAGTGGATTTTATAAAGGAAGAGAGCAGTTAATCATCATTTAACGTTCTAGTTCTCTCTTGAGAAAGGAAACAAATGTTTCTCTTTTTTTCTTTTTTATCTGTGTTTGTGTCTGCCTATTTTTACTCATTGTTGGTCACCTTACCAGGCCAGATGCCAAACTTGTAAAGGAAATTACTGCTGATATTTTGGAGAAATTAGAAAAATTGTCAGCAGCAATAAGTGATTCCGATGGCCTAATTGGACTAGAGTCACGTGTTGAGCAAGTTAAATCACTATTAGCCATTGGGTTGCCAGACGTTCGACTTGTAGGAATTTGGGGTATGGGCGGTATTGGTAAAACAACCATTGCAGGAGTAGTTTTTAACCAATTTTCTCAGAAGTTTGAAGGGAAGTATTTCATGGCAAATGTCAGGGAAGAATCAGAAAAATGTGGTGGGTTGGTACATCTACGGAACCAAGTTCTTTCAAAGGTATTAGGAGAAAATTTTGATATTGGAACACCCAAAATACCCCAGTATATCAGGGACAGGCTTCAAAGAATGAAGGTCTTTATCGTTCTTGATGATGTTAGCAAGTATGGTCAGTTAGAATATTTTGCTGGGGGACTCGATAGATTCGGTCCAGGAAGCAGAATCATTGTAACTACTAGAGATAAAACGATACTTGAAAGATATGGAACGCACCGAATATATGAGGTTGAGGGATTAAATTGCAATGAAGCATTTCAGCTCTTTTGCAGTTGTGCCTTTAAAGAAAATCATTGCCCTGAAGATCTTTTGAAGCACTCAGAGACAGCAGTGCATTATGCTAAAGGCAATCCATTAGCTCTAAAAGTATTAGGGTCTTCTTTTCACGGGAAGAGCAAACCAAATTGGGTAAATACATTGAACAACTTAAAACGAATTTCTGGCTCTGATATTTATGGTGTGCTGAAAATTAGTTATGATGAACTGAGCTGGGAAGAGAAAAATTTGTTCTTGGATATTGCATGTTTCTTCAATGGAGATGATAGAGAACATGTGATGTGGATTCTCAGTGACGACTACTATTCAGTTCAGTATGGAATGAATGTCCTCATTAATAAGTCACTCATAAAAATATCATACAATAAGCTGCAAATGCATGACCTATTGCAAGAAATGGGTCGAGAAATAGTTTGCCAAGAATTTAGAGAAAAGCCAGAAAAACGTAGCAGGTTGTGGGATTACAAGGATGTTTGTCATGTATTGGAGAAAAACAAGGTACTTGAAAGCTTGATAAATTTGCTTTTCTTTTAATTGTTACAAATATATGTTGGATAAAGAAAAATCGACCCATTCAAATTTTTGTTTCCGTTGAAAACAATCTTAATGACCGTTTTTGTGCATTTCATGCTAACTCATTCTTTCTTTTGTTTACCAGGGGACTGATGCAATTAAAAGCATATTCTTGGATTTGTCGAAAATCGAAGAAATAAATCTAGACCCTAGAGTATTTTCAAATATGTCTAATCTTAGATTGCTTAAATTCTATATCTCGGGACACTTTGACATTTCGAAAATGAGTTCTAAAGTGCACCTTCAACAAGGTTTAGAAAATCTTCCTGAGGAATTAAGATATCTTTACTGGCATGGATATCCTTTGAAAACTTTGCCATTGGATTTTGTCCCTCAGAATCTTATCGAACTCAACTTTCCTTATAGTAAAGTTGAGCAAATCTGGGAAGGAAAAAAGGTGAACATTTGTTTATACTTCCTTAAATATATTTCTTTTGATGCTTGGTAATATTCTTCATTTCCTTTTGTAGAAAGCTCCAAAGTTAAAATATGTTGACCTCAATCACTCAACCAATCTCACTAGAATCCCAGAGCCATCAGAAACTCCAAATCTCGAGAGAATAAATTTTTGGAATTGCACAGGCTTGGCTCACATTCCCTCGTACGTCCAGAATTTTAACAAACTTGGTAACATGATTATGGCTGGCTGTGAAAGTCTTAGGTGCTTTCCGCAGAACATTCATTTCATATCTTCCATTAAGATTGATTGCTACAAGTGTGTTAATCTCAGAGAGTTTCCAAGGATTTCAGGCAATGTAGTAGAACTAAACCTAATGTGTACTCCAATAGAAGAAGTTCCCTTGTCAATCGAGTGCCTACCTAATCTTGAAACCTTAGAAATGAGTTTTTGCAATAGTCTTAAAAGGCTTTCAACTAGCATTTGTAAATTGAAATCTCTTCGCAGCCTTGATCTTAGTTATTGTATAAACCTTGAGAGTTTCCCAGAAATCTTGGAGAAAATGGAACTACTAGAAGAAATTAATTTAGAGGAGGCAAGTAATATCAAAGAGCTGCCATCTTCAATCGAAAATCTAGAAGGGCTTAAGCAGTTAAAGTTGACTGGTTGCACTAAACTTGGCAGTTTGCCAGAGAGCTTGGGCAATTTAAAATCTTTGGAACGTCTTCATGCAGGGTTATTGGCAATTCCTCAGGCACCATCCTCCATTGTTGATTTAAACAAACTTGAAACCCTTTCGTTGTTTGAATGCAGGGGTTTGGTATTGCCTCCACTATTATCGGGTTTATCTTCTTTGAAAAAGCTAGAACTAGGAGACTGTGAGATAATGGAAATCCCTCCCGATATTGGCTGTCTATCATCATTGGAAAGTTTAAATCTGAGTGGAAATAACATTGAGAGTTTACCTACGAGTATCAGCCAACTTTCACGGCTTAGATGGCTTTGCTTGGTCAATTGCGTCAAGCTTCAGTCGTTACCAGAGCTTCCACTGCTTTTGGTAATGTTAGGTGCAAGTGATTGCAAGCGGCTCCAATTTTTGCCAGAACTCACAGCATGTCTAGAAGAACTGGATGTATCCATATTGCAAGCACTATCCAATCGCACCGGTGAAAGACTATCCAAGCACATGTCTCCAGTGCAACTGATATTTGCTAATTGCCTGAAACTAAATGAAAGTACTTGGGCAGATTTGCAAAAAAGAATTCGGCATATGATAATTGCATCGCTAAGACTATTCTATGAGAAGGTATGCAATTCGATCTATTTCCCTTTATCTCTCCCCTGAATTACATCCAAAATCAAATCATGATTTTAATTTTACAGGAATTTGATGGAATCAGCTTTTGTTTACCTGGAAGTGAAGTACCAGACTGGTACAGCAGTCAATCTATAGGATCTTTAATAACTATTCAACTGCCACATCGTTGTGGTAGCAAAATCTTCATTGGGTTTGCTCTATGTGTTGCTATTGAATTTGAGTTTGAGGAAGATTCTTATTCTCCTGCCATTTTCTTCGGAGTGGGATGTAAGTTCGGGTCCGATCACTTTTGCCAATTGGTCAACAACGTGTGCGTAAACTCAAATCATGTCATACTTGGATTTTATCCTTGTTGGAATATTGGGTTATCGGATGGGGCAGCAGTCTCATTTGACTTCTTCATCCGCTATCAGTTGGTTATCGGCAAAGGTCCTCAAAAGGTCAAATGCTGTGGCGTAAGTCCAGTTTATGCAAATCTCAACACCTTTACACTCGAATTTGGTGGCAGCAGTGAAGACTTTCATGATATAGATAATGCTCAAAGTGTTGGCGGATCTCACGAGTATGAAGTGCAATTAATTCGCCGAGAGCAATTCAACGGTCCTCAACGACAAACTTCCATGTTTTCTCAATTTTTGAAAAATGTTTGTTGTTTTGATTATGAACCGTGAACAAAGAAATTCTTCTAAGACCAGGGGATATGACTTATGATCTGCTTCCTATCAGATATAAGGTCCCAGCCCTGTTTTGTGCCTTTTGAGAAAAGCAATGAGACTATGGGTATCTCGTATTTCTTTTCAAAAACAAATTTCCTTTACCTTTTCTTGCTTAAGATTTCTTTCACATTAAACTTGAAAAGACCCAGTTAAGATTTATGGATCTTGTAATGGCCTAGCGTGTGTGCTTGGGTAATGATCAGAGTTTTGAAAAATAAAGTATGACTCCTTTTTGGTCATGAATCCTTACGCCAAAGAGTACAAAGAAATACCAAATTTTCCTGTAACATACTGTCTGGCTTTAGTTATGCTGAGTCTATTGATGACATGTTTTCTCTATGAAAAGCAATTCTTGGAGAAAAAAAAAAAATACTAGCATGATTTTTATTAGAGACCTTGCCACTTCCAGGATATCATCACAGTTCACAGACGTTGTTTATAAGTATACTTCTAGTTCATGAAGGCTGTCCTTTCTTACATAGAAAATTTGGAAGCCAACTAGCCAAGCCCTAGAGTTTTGGATTGTGAAGGAGTAGTATACAGAAATTTTGTGGCAGATTTTAATAATTGCCGTTAAAAATTGGAAATGATGGCATGTGAGATATATTTGCCGTTATTTATTTCCATAACATGTGATACAACAGCAAGTGTTTATTACATGCTGTTAACAAAGTATATAATTTATTTTCAACGGCGTCATATTTTTAATTGTTGTAAAACAAGGTATTTATACAGCATCATATAATTGCCATGGATGATAAACTTAAGATGACTTTAAATTCAAATAAATCCGTAATTTTACAAACCGCACAAAACTGTCTTCTTTATTCACAAACCCTCCCTGGATATGAAAAATAAACAAACGGCCAAACTCAATTTCCTTTTCGTTTAATATAAACTGTTAAATCAAATTTACTGGGTTCTTGGGTCTATTGGTGCTTTGATTGTTAGAAAATTTAAGTATGATTTCCGAACGCAGGTATAACATCACATGCTCATAAAAATTAAGAGCGGAAATTTAGAATTAAACTTCACGTCATTAAAGTGTTTTGTTATTGATTTTGATATTTCTGAAGCCTCTATACTCAGTAGTGATAGTGTAGTATAAGTTTTTCTTTTTTATTACAGCCCCACGGACCAAAATCATTTCAACATTTTTCTTTTATTTCATCTTTCCATCGAAGATGAAGGGTTGAGAAATGGGAAATTTACAAAAATAACCATTAATATTTTATTATTTTCGTAATTAACCCTCTCAATTTTTTTCTATCAACATTAGCCAAACACAAGCCTTTCTTCCCAAATTACCCTTCTTTACAGAACAAAACCAACATTGTTTCTCCCATCTCGCCAAACTAAAAGCAGCTTTTCATTTTTGAATCATCAGCCAACGGCGACCGCAAAAGACAACTGTAAAAGTGATATCCGATCATAATCTATCCAGATTCAACACAAATCGACATCACTTACTGGTATGAATTATTTTTTGAACTTACTGAACTCAGTCGGGTGAATCTGAATCTGGCGACAGGCTGCCTGTCGCAGCAAAACTTGGAGATTTATTAAAATTGTATTATTTTAATTAGGACTGAAATAAATTTTTTTTTTTAATTTCAGGCTTAATGGATTCAGTTGTACTTGAATTGTGTTACGATGGTTGGTGGGAGACATTAGAGAATGGCTGTATGGAGTACGTGAATGGTAAAAATCGAGCTTTTTTGGTTGGAAAAAATTACCTGTTTGATCAGTTATTGGCAAGAGTATACGAGGTGTTAAAAATAAATCCTAATGACTATAGTATCACAATGAAGACAACTTTGAGGTCTAGTAACACATTATATCGTATATGTGCAATGCCCATGGATATATGTGATGATGAAATGGTGAGGGTTGTGTTGCATATGGCATCTAACGTAGCTAATTTTGGATGCATTCCTATATTCGTGACCACATCACCTCGAGTTCCGAGTGAAGGTATTGAGCCACATGTCGATACAGAAACTTCGTTTAGAGCAAATATGTCTGGCCCTGATAATGATGAAGAGGTGTTGCCAAGGACAATATCGCTGCAGCAATATTACTCTCCAATCCACGACAATTATGACAACATTGATGATAATGGCGTTACGTTACAGGATGTTGGAGCAACGGTATTTCCAATAACAACGTCGTTGGAGCAACAATATTCTCCGTATCACAACAATGATTTTCGGGACAATGATGATTTTCATAATGAGACAGAGGGGGATAATATTTATGCAGAACCTTCTAATAATACAAGGCGGGGCACTCGTTTCAATAATGATGGTGATGATGGAGGAGCCGGTCCTTCGAATGTTCCGTCGTTTCAGGATGAGGATGAGTGTGAAGACAATACTCCTGTGAATAACAGAGGCAATAGACCTATTCCTTCTATGGTTCGATCGAGAAGGAGAATTGACCCCCTTACAAGTCTTGCTCCAACTTTACCTTCGAACATGGTTGCTCCAAGCTTTGTTAGCAGTTGTGACTCAGATGATATCAGCGTGGGTAAGCTATTTGCTGAGAAGAATGAGCTTATATTACAACTACGCAAGGTGGCCTTTAGAGATAAGTTTGATTTCAAGATTGCACGGTCTACTACGACACGTTTCGAGGCTCACTGTTGTTTAGAATCATGTAAATGGCGTATTCGAGCAACTAGAAGTTCGAACGAGCAACTAGAAGTTCGAACGAGCAACATGTTCCTTGGGTAGTGAAGAGAATTGATAATGTTCACACTTGTCATAATGAGGTATTGGTTGATGGACGTTATCAAGTAAGGAGCCGGGTTGTCGGTCATATTATCGCAGAAAAATATATTCAAGATAAGAGGATTTATACTCCCAATGACATAAGAGCAGATATGCAACAGGAATACGGTGTTCAGTTAACATACCAGCAGGCATATAGGGCGAGAGAAGTTGGTCTTGAAATAGTACGCGGCAACCCTGCAGAGTCATACAACTTGCTCCCTAAATACTCTCACGTACTAACTACAGCGAATGAGGGTACAGTCACTCACCTCGAGCAGGATGGAGATGGTAATTTCTTGTACTATTTTGTAGCACTCGGATCTTCCATCAAGGGGTTTATGCAGTACATTCGGCCTGTCATTGCTGTAGATGGTACTCATCTGAAGGGATTATATCGTGGAAGCATGTTCGTGGCAACATGTCTTGATGGTAACAATCAATTGTATCCGTTAGCCATTGGGATCATGGATTCAGAAAATAATGATGCTTGGGAATGGTTTATGATGAAGTTACATGGAGTGATTGGTGATAGACCTGAGTTGGTAATTATCTCTGATCGATGCACTGCCATAAGGAGAGCCGTTCTTAAAGTATTTCACAATGCAACTCATGGCGTTTGTTTTTACCACGTCAAAGGTAACATTAAGTCACAATTTAGAATGTCCAAAGCTCTTTGGGATGAATTTGAACCTACCTTTATTAATGCAGCAAAAGCATATGGCCACGAGGAATTTAAGAGACAACTTGAAGGGTTGTGGATGATCCACTCGGGTGCGGCTGATTACCTAGAAAATAATGTCGGTACGTGTAATTGGGCAAGGTCTCAGTTTCAAGGTAGGAGGTACAACATTCTTACCACCAACATCGCGGAGAGTGTTAATGCTTTCATGAGGGAACCTCGAAAATTTCCTGTTACTCATCTTGTTGATCACTTCAGGAAAACATTACAGCAATGGTTTTATGATAGAAAAATTGTGGCTGAATCAATGACTACTCGGCTAACAACATGGGCGGATGAAATAGTCACTGAGAGGAGAACTATAGCTGAAAGAATGATAGTTCGGCCGGTGTCTCCGCATCGCTTTCAAGTTATAGGCGGTGGGCTTAAGGAAGGGTTGGTTGACTTGCATTGCTCCTGCAGAGTGTTTCAGCTTGATCAGCTTGTGTGTGCTCATGCAATTGCGGCGTGTCTAACACACCGGGTGGATTTTATTAACCTTTGCTCGGACTTTTACACTACAGAATCGTTGGCGATGGCTTATGCACAACCAGTGGAGCCAGTTGGTGATGTGGCTGATTGGGAAGTTCCAGATGAAATTCAGGAGCTGCAGGTATACCCACCAGTTGAGGCACCGCCACCTGGACGTCGTAAAGAGCGCAGAATACCCTCGGCTGGCGAGGATGTTGACCGGCGAACTGTAAGATGCGGCCGGTGTCATGAACTTGGCCATAATCGTAAGCGATGTAAGAATCCTATTGCGTCGACTCGAAGTTAGTTGTATTTTGTGTGTTATTCGTTGGTTAAAACTATTATTGTTTTTGTGTTACGTTGGTTAAAACTGTTATTGTTTTTTGTATTTTGTTGGTTAAAATTGTTATTATTCATAAAACTTTATTTTATTTTAAAGTTCAAAATGTGAGGCATTAAAATTATATAAATTTCAACATTGAAATTACTACATAGGTCTACAATATAATATCGTCATTAAATATATCAACCGCAATCTTCTTTCTAAAGTACTCGACATGACTAGCGTTAAACTCCAACCTAAGCCCGAACATTAAATACATCGTAACCATCAATACAAAAACACCGCAATCGCCAGTGCCTCTTTCTTGTTGCGGCGCGCTCTTAACTACGATAACTTTCCACGGGTCTTCACTCCGCAACTCAGGTCGTATATTGTAGAAGCCAACATATTCCAACCATCGAGGGAATATAACTTCAAGTGGCTTGAATTTCAACTTGTACCTTTTGTCGTCGCGAAATGTGAGTAATGAGTCATAAATCCAGACTTTATTTTTCCGAAAGTCAACTCGTGCTAGTACCCAATGCGCGCCGTCCAAGTTAACAGGGATGAGTAACTGCATATAAAAATTAAAAAAACATATTCGTTATATATGAAATTGAAATACAACAAAGAAAAAACAACTCCTCGAATATTTTCAGTATAGAACATGTGAAATGTAATAAAATACATACCATATCGACATCCGTCATTGATTTTGACATTGTGTGTTGTCGCCCACAAAGATAACTATTCAAGCGGTCGTCGAATACCATTGAATCGACTGCACAATTCCCGTTATTCCATAACTGATTCAAGAACACCTAGTACATAGATAACCAAGAAATGCATAAATTAATAAAACTTAAAGGCAATAATTAAAGAAATTAAATAGTATTTATAAGTTTTGTCGGCACGTTACCCAAAAAAATGTGTCCGTATGTGTGACACGTTGGAGTAAGGCATTTGGATACTGCCGTTGTTTCTCGCTAATCAAGCGGAGATACTCGTGAATATGCTGTAGAGAAACAGAAATATTACGATTTTAAAAAAAAATTATACACAAATCCACAACAGTATACACCACGAGGAAAATATAAATACCTCATCGCCTAGCCATCCCATCGAAGCTGTCCCCAAAATTATTTAAAAGAATGACCGCGGGTGCTGGACGTTCCGGCGGACTCTGATATCACCAGTGAACCATCGATCAAACTCAGCAAACAAACTAGAGTCCTCCAATCCTCTCAGTGGATTTACATCCACACTCGTACTCATGTCAATTGCATGCTCCATGATTTGGGGTCGAGGTAACCTCCGGACGTTTTGTCCTCGCCTGACCGGAGGAATCATGTAAGGACTGTTATAAACATACGACGGTATGTACCCGCGGCCGAACTTACTAACGCCCGGAGGCACCTCTGTGAACAACTGCACGCTCTCCCCACTAACATCCCCGTAGAAACTAACCAATGACGTGGGCATAGACAAATTTTCATTGCCCACGTCAGTATACACTCCATAGTCATCCGGGGCCTGTACAATCGCCAAAAAGAACATATTAAATAATTATCAAATTAAAAGTTAAACGAACATAATTATTTAATTTAAATTAGCTTACCGCATACGAGCGTGCAGTGGGAGAATCCTTATTTGGACGTTTAGAAAATGTGTCGATGAAGCCAACAACGGTTTCTTTAAAATCTTTTAATTCTGACTTTATTTCATACACGTTACGATCAATCTTATCCAGCCGTCGTCGTACGTAATCATTAAACTGCTTTGTCCTCGACTAATACAAAAGAAAAAAATAAAACTTTAGAATAACAATAAAAAAATAATAACAACCAAAGTGAAAAATATTGTATATTATTTATAACCTCAGAATCCCGTGCGTCATCAGAGTTGTCTGTTTGCTGCGGGTGGTCATCAACAGCCACCTCATCCTCAAAAGTGTCATGACGCTGCTCAAAAGTGTCATGATGCTGCTCTGGTATTGGGTTTGGTATGTCGTCATGATCGTCATGCTCGTCCGATTGTCTTGTAACCGATGGCATCGCGTTGATTGAGGGTTGGTGCTATATAAAGTATCATTTAAAATTACTAAATGAAAAGTCAAAAATTTCGATAAAAAAAAATTTTGTACTTACAGTATACCGACCTTATGAACCCAGTCTGGAATGCTTGGCAAGTAATCCTTCACAGAGAGCCAATATTTTCTGCTACTCTCCTTTGAATTTGGCTCAAGAGTTTGTAAAACGTCCGTCTGCCATAAATTTAATTGAAAAATTTAAGTAAGTATACCCAACTTAAATTTAGTAAAGTTAAAAAAATAAGTAATACATATTACTTATAAGACGAGATTCGTCGTTGAAGAACGAATAAACCTCCGCAAAGTTGATTCTCGAAGAAGCCATAGGCTTCCATTGCAGAATGCGGGGAATCTTACTCTTCGTTTTGACGACCCATGTTGATGGTAACCCTCCGATTGCTTCATAAATCCAAGCCTACAACAACCAAAGTGAAAAATCAAATAAAACAACTATCAAATATTTAATACTATAAAACTTATTAATAAACAAAAAAAAGCACCTGCACCCCAGACGTAAATCCGTAAAGATTGTATTTTTCAATATTATGATCTGGATTTTTCAACCGAGTCTTCTTAAATTTCTCGTCTTTTTCGAACAGTGCATTGTCAAGACTCTCGTAAATCATTTCCCACGACAATAGACCCCATGGACGCTTTCGGAAGTACTGAATATCATCAACTTGGTCAAGCCAATCGAAATTAATTTGACAGTGATTTTTTCTTGCATTTAGTACTCTGTCCGCAAAATAAAACAACGCAATCTTTAATGCGTCCATATCGTCTATTTCCTCGAAATTCAACTCCTTAAATACGGCATCAAATTGCTTCACATTAATCTTACGATGCACACCACCAAAATACGTATTCCGTAGCCTCTACTCCATTTCATCATTTTTTTCATTGGTATCAACACCAAATGAAAGTCCAGTAACCAAGCACCATTCGACAATTGACAAGCGAATCAAATGCTTACCAATTTGAAACCATAACTGATCCTCACGGCTATCTTCTTCATGGGCCACTTGACGCAGTAAAAGATTATGCAAAATTACCCCACTAAATGGAAAACTTCGACACTCCAAGAAATGCCCAAATATATCCTTTTTGAACATACTCAACTGCCGCTTTGTTAATTTTTCCTCGATAGCTTTTACGACCGAAGATAACATACACATGCTCGAAATTCGACCAGGAAAGTGATCAGCATAACGAAAATACATCTTGCCTACTTCAATATCCGGTGATTCTGATTTCGCCATGTATCTGTAATATTTATAAAATTATTACATTATATTTACAGAAATGAAAAATTAACTCGTTAAAAAAAAAACTCTAATTTTCTGGTGCGACAGGCGCCTGTCGCACTAAATCTGGTGCGACAGGCCCTCTTGCACCAAAAAATTGGTGCGACAGGGCCTGTCGCACCAGATTTGGTGCGACCGCAGGCCGCGCATGGGCGCGCGCTGCTGCCCAGCGATGGGCGCCGGCGCGCGCCCTGCCCCCCTCCCTTACCACCCCCAAAATTAAGCGCAATCACTCCAAAATCAAAAACAGTACTCCCAAACACCACCAACCACCACAAACATCATCACCACCATTATCAATCTCAAGCTATAACTATTATTATTCTAAAATCTCATTTTAAATTAATGAAAATAAGAAAAATGACTAACCTAGGTTTTGTTGAAGGTTGTGGATCGTAGATCGGATGCCGGTGAGAGATGGAGCCGCCGCCGACGAGGGTTGATGTCGCCGCCGATGATGGGAGTTGGATCGGTTTGGGAGAGATGAGAGAAAGGGCGTGTTGGGGAAGAGATGAGGGAGGGGTATTTTGGACTCAAATGTTGTTTAATGGCTAATGTTGATAGAAATATTTTTAGGGGGTTAAGATGAAAAAAAGCAAAGTTTTTTTGGTTATTAGTGTAAATTTCCCTTGAGAAATTGCCACAACTACTGTCAGCTGGCAAAACATGGCAGTCTTGAAAATGTTGGACCATATGCTGGAAACATATTGACCAGCCACATGTTCAACTTTTAGCCACGTGTTCAACATTGATTGGTTATTCTGGTCCTTTTCTCGAATCAATCAATGTTGTGAGTTTCTGATTTTTTATTTTTTTTTCTTAACTATATTTTGGACTATTCTTCTGGCTCAGTTATCTAATTATTTTTTTTATTCTTTTCTATAGTACAAATTCTCTGAACCCATTGATTTTCTATTAGTTTAGAATTTAAATTTTCCTTTGAGGTATATATTAAAGTTTATTTGATTGATGGCGGCTTTTATTGTTATGGGATTGTGTTTTGGGAATACGGTGGCATTAACATGTTTTGGTTATATGGCATATGGTAGTATACCAACTGTTTGATTATCTGAGTCAAAGGAATGCGTTCAGTTTACTTACTTTGATATTGAAATTATTGGGTAGCGCACACATACAATTTAGATGTTTAGTTTAATCTTATTATCATTCATTAATATAACAATTTGGTTTTTACTTGTACAGCGGACATGAGTTCAAGAGAATTTTTTTTTGGCAAAGAAGTTCAAATTTCTCTTCGTCTATCATTTTTCATTCAAATGGTTTTCATTGTACATTTTTCTTTTTATCAAAATGTAACAAATTCATTGTTTGAGTGTTATGTATATATTGGCTTCAAATTTGATTGATTGTCACTTGACAATTTGATACTGCAAATTCTTGTATTCATAATTGAATTTCATGAATGGAAGAGATATTGTTTATGATATAGGTAAAGTTGGAATGGTTCGACTTTCAAATTTTATTGTTTGTCATTTGACTGAAAATTGTTCACTGAAATATTCATTTTCATAACATTTTAATTAGAGACTTTGGCACTTTCAGGATGTTATCACAGTTCACAGGCGTTGTTTATAAGTTTACTTGTAGTTCATGAAGGCTTCTCTTACATATAAAATCTTGAAGCCAGCTAGCCAAGTCCTAGCACTACTAGAAAAATGGGCTACCATGATAGAGAATATCTGTCATCCGACCTTGTTTATGACAGAGTTTCTATCTGTCATTGTAACCCCTCTCATAAATCCGTGACAGTAATTTATCTATCACAGGTGTATGTGACAGCTTATAACTATCACAAATGTGTCACAACAAAAGCAACATTGTTTTAATATTTTAGTGGTAAATTTGTTTTATTGTGAAAAAACATTTGGCGGGTATTATGAATTTAATTTTAAATTATGGCGTGTAATTATGTGTCGCAGCTTTATGATGCTAATATGGTGTCGTGATGAGAATTTTTTTTAAATAATAATATTATTAAAAGAATTTTTAATTTTTTTAAAATCAAAACTTTTTAATATTTTAAATAATAATAATATTTTAAATAATTTTTAATATTTTTAAATTAGAAAATAATTTTTAATATTTTAAATAATAATATTATTAAATAATATTATTATTTTATAATTTTATAAATTCCATTGAAATTTAAAAATCAAAATATGTATTAAATCAATACATCCAAATTATTTCAACAATATTATCAAAACATCACTAAATCATCACTTGAAATAACCATAACATTGTCAAAACATCATCTATTCAATTATCACAAATCTACATCCCAACACTACCATCTGGATCATTACCAGCATACAAAAACATCACAACACTATATATCATCTGAAACACTAACAGGTTGATCAAGATTCACTACTACTTAAGACTTTATCAAACAATATCAGCATACAAATTTCACTACCACTTAGACTTTATCAAGATTCACTATCATCTGGAATAATACCAACATACAAAATTCACTACCACTTAGCTTTTTGGGCATCATATATTCAATCACTGGAAACTTCCAACAAATAGCATCATCAAAATACATGGTGAATCAAATCCACAATAATATCTCATAAATCGTTTACAATATTTAATCACCTAAAATATCCAATTACCAACCCATCCTAGAAAAATAATTAATCCATAAAAAAAAACATTGATGGTAAATTCCCAAAAGCCACCAACATCACCTGAAAAGCAAATTACATTAAGATGAGTACCAAAAAAATGCAAATTAACTTATCGGCCACTTATAGTTAATCAAATTCATAAGGTGCCATCACACAGTTCAATAATCAAGAATAATGAAGAATTTCACACGTGTAACAAAAACCTATAATTACTAACAAAAATCAATGTAACTTCATTTTTGAACTCTTCCATTCCTTGTTTGGAACTTTTTGACAGCCTTTTAACTGCAATTTATGTTGCCATAGATCTGCCTATTAGTTAGTATAAAAAGCAAATATGATCTAATTTCAGCAGAATGCCACAATATTACCTTGGACACTGGCCCAAATCTAATTTCTCCTAGTTTATTGTAACTTGAGAAGTTATCGGTGGCCTTTGCTATACTGACAAAATCATATTCCCATAATTCCATATCTTATTTTCCTCCATTATTATAATTTTTCATATGATTCATATTTGTTAATCCTGAAATTGTAGGAGAATTCCATCATGTAAGTTCATCATGTACTGACTGTTCCTAATCACATTTGTTTTATATATGAATTTTCTTTTGACCATATAATTCCCAAAGGTAATTAGCCTACCAGGTAAACTGGTTGTCTGTTGCTTAAGTCACAACATGTGAGACTTAAAACTAAAATTTTGCTTCTGTTTACAAAAGGAAAAAATAACATGTAAACTTTTTATTAGCTAAAAAAGATGCTAAGTCTTTACACATGCATTTGGGTTTTGAGCTGGATCTCGACCTTATCAAGCGAAGCTCGATTAAGTTCGGTTCAGCCTCATTTGAGCTCGCATTGTTTGGGTCTAGGCCAGGCGGGCATTTTATTATTTTTTTGTTATTTTATGTTAAAAATGAAGCAAAATATAGGTTAAGACATAAAACAGATGCTAAAACAGAGAATAACAGAGCACTTGTGGTTCCAGCTCCATTTATTTATGATTGTCCTAACATGTCCAGTCCTTTCTTCTTTTTGTTATAATTAAGTGCAGATATTTTATTTTATCGAAAAGGCAGAAACTTTATTAGAAGAGAAACGAAATTTCAAAACAATTTCAAAACTTGAAATTGAATCTTGTAAATTCATTTAATTCTTGGTTTAAAAAAATACTATAATTGATTTATATTTATAATTATTAAATAAACAATTGATATCATGATTTTAATGATTAAAATTATAAATACCATGATTTTATAAATATGTAAATTGTGAACTATGATCTATGACTCTAAGTAAATCCAATAACAATTAAGTTAACCCCTAAAAAAATTTATTATTATTGTTGTTAAGTATTAAAAAAAAATCTAATACTATAAGGTCAAACTTAATAATTAATATTGCATTCTCTTACTATTATTAGTTTATTATTATTGAACATGAACTTAAAATTTAAATTTTTGATTTTATTAAATTTGAATAAAGACATATAGACTTAAAAAAATTATGTCAATAAATTAACACGCGCTTTTAAAAAATTAAAAAAAAAATCTTATTGAACTTTTTTTCTTAAACACGGTACGGCACGGCCGCACGGCACAACACACGACATGGCACGAGTGGGCACGGCACGTATGTCAGACCGGGCTTAAACAAAAAAATTAGGCATGACATGACATGTCATGAAACACATAGTGCGCATGGCGCGGGATGGGTCTTGCTTTACCGGCCCGGTCGATTAACCATCTCTATTCTTCGCTTTAGTAAGGGTATAAACGTATATCAGTCTTTGCGCATTTGCTTTTTCTTTCAAGGAAAGGACCCGCCACGAGCATGTTCGGTTGTCCACTTTTATCAAGCGCTTTTTCCTCACATCATTGTTCTATCTTATCCTCTAGCCTTATGCTTGTGCGTGACTAGGCTTGAGCTTACTTTAGACATTTTTGGAAAAACGCTGAAAATAACTCTGTTATTTTGCCTACAAAAATTTTAACTTGATAATTTTTTTTATTGTATCGTCGAATAGTAATTTAATTCTCCATCCACAGCGGAGGTTCAAATCCAAACCTCTTATTTCTATCACAAAATTTTACCATCTCGACTAAGTACCGTCAACAAATTTTTAATTGATAATTCTCAGTAAAGTAACTAATTAATACAATCAATAAGATTTTTCTTACTTTTGCTTGTCCTTTATTGATTGCACCAAAATTTTGGGTCTTTATTTTCTTATAAAGACAAACATATGGACACATCATGCATCATGAAACTACAACTTTTCTTTTCTTTTTAAGATTTGCAAATATGCTAAAGGAAAGCTCCAATTAATTCCCACGAAAGCAAACAGGGAAGAAAGCTCAAAGCAGGAAAGTCATCATATATTTAACTTCACATCTCTCATTTACATTTCTCAACTCTAAACACTTTGTTTCAGTCACAAAATTTCCTTCATCCATGGCTTCATTTTCTTCTACTAGCCTTATTGCTCATAGCAAATACGAGGTCTTCCTCAATTTTCGAGGGAAGGATACTCGTAACGGCTTTACCAGCCATCTGGCTGCGGCTTTACATCGGAAACAAATACAATTCTTCATTGATGATGAAGAACTTAGGAAAGGAGATGAGATTTCGCCTGCCTTTTCGAATGCAATCCAAAATTCAGATATTTCGATAGTTATCTTCTCAAAAGACTATGCTTCTTCCAAATGGTGCCTCAATGAACTTGTCAAGATTCTTGATAGCAAGAAAATGAACGGCCAAATAGTGATACCGGTATTCTACCAAGTAGATCCATCTGATGTGCGGAAACAGAAGGGGAGTTTTGGAGAAGCTTTTATTCACCTCGAAAACAACTTTCCAGGTAAGGTTAAAAAATGGAGGGATGCAGTGACTGAAGCGTCAAATTTATCTGGTTATGATTCCACGGAATCCAGGTGATTCTTCTTAACTCCAGCTTCCTCGTTTCCGCTATTATTAATTGTTCCTCTGTTTTTATCAATGAAAGAACATTAGGGCTTTATAAGCTAGCTTGGTTCGTCTTGATTCATCATTGTTTTACGTCTTAATAACACTTGCTAGGAATGAGGCGGAACTTGTGGAAAAGATTGCTGCAGATATTTCTAAGAAATTGGAAGATGCGTCAGACTTAACTGATTTAGATGGCTTTGTTGGATTAAACTCACGAATTGAGGATCTTAAATCATTGTTACGTTTCGAATTGCATGACGGTCGAGTTATAGGAATTTGGGGCATGGGCGGTATCGGTAAAACAACAATTGCTAGTGTTGTCTTCCACCAGATTTCTGGAGACTTTCAAGGCAAGTGCTTCATGAGAAACGTTAGAGACGAATCAAACAAAAAGGGAGTAGTACATGTTCGAGATGAGGTTATTTGTGAGGTGTTAGAAGAAAATCTCAAAATAGGAACTTCTATTATACCCCCAAGAATCCAGAAAAGGCTCCAACTGATGAAAGTGTTGATCGTTCTTGATGATGTTCATAACGAATTCACAGAACTTGAAAGCTTAGCTAGAGGGCTACAATTTAGCCATGGAAGCAGAATCATTATAACCTCCAGAGATAAAGGTGTTCTTGAGAAATGTGGAGTGAATAATATATATGAGGCTAAGGGATTGAAACATGATGAAGCTCTTGAGCTCCTTCGTAGAAAAGCCTTTAGAGAAAACAATCGCTCTTATGATCTTATGGAGCTCTCAGAGGAAGTAGTACGTTACGCCCATGGCAATCCATTAGCTCTTGAAGTTTTGGGTTCTTCCCTTTATCAAAAGAGCAAACAACAATGGAATGTTAAATTGCAAAACTTGAAACTGATTTCTGAACCTAATATTTATAATGTGTTGAAAATCAGCTATGATGAGCTAAATTTGGAAGAGAAGAAAACATTTCTTGACATTGCATGTTTCTTCAAAGGAGAAGATATAAACTTTGTGAGAAAGATACAAGATGATCCTACATTAGTGGACACTCTCATTGATAAGTCACTCATTACAAAATCATATGATGAGGTGCAATGCATGATTTACTGCAGGAAATGGGTCAAACGATTGTTCGCCAAAAATCTATCAACAAACGTAGCAGGTTGTGGAATCATGGGGACGTCTATAATGTATTAAAGAATAATAAGGTAAGAATCTATTTATTTTGTTTTATATTAACGCGATATGCACCACTATTTTTCCTCCTCACGCACATGTTTTCAGTATATTTTTGTTATTACCAAAAGTGAATGGTTCTTTTTCGAACAAAATGATGCGGTCCCAGTAGCTAGCTACAATCGATCAATAAAATTAAAATGTTCTTCTTCAGAAAAACAAAATCAATGGAGAGCTCCGAAAAATCCGGACGTGGAAAAAACCCTAGCGCTGGAGGAATTTTCCCTCCACCGTTCAGGGAAAGTAGAACAACTAAGAAGGCAAGGTTTCGTGATGAGGAGGTTGCAGATGATACCCCTGTACATGTTTCGTATAAGGAAACCCTTGTAAACTCGTCGCGAGCAATGGAGACGGGTTACGATGGCGGCGCAGGGGACTGGGAGTTTGAGGAAGGGGACGTGACGAAAAATAAAGATGGACCTATGCCCTCCATAACCTTCTTGGATAGGGTTCACGAGAAGTTATGTGAACCATGGCAGAACTCGGTTATAGTGAAGCTGCTGGGTCGCACGATCGGTTATAGAACTCTCTGTACGAGACTGAATGCCATGTGGAAGACAACAATGACTTACTCAGTGATTGACCTAGAAAACAATTATTTCCTGGTTCGCTTTCGTTCGGCGACTGATGCGGTCGATGCCCTAACAAAAGGTCCGTGGATTATTATGGGGCACTATCTCACGGTGCAGCCATGGACGCCGTCTTTTGATGCCAATACAACGGATATAGAGCAAGTTAATGTATGGATCTGTCTTCCCCGACTCGCTGTTCACCTATACAACCGGAAAGTACTCCAGAAACTTGGAGAATTTGTGGGTACAGTGATGAGAATTGATTCGAACACAACATCCTCAGCGCCTGGAAGATTTGCACGAATTGCAGTTCGTCTTTCCCTGGCCAAGCCTCTGGTTTCTCAGTTTGTGTTGGATGGGAAGGTTCAAAAGGTAGAGTATGAGGGATTACCAGTGATTTGCTTCACATGTGGAAGATACGGCCATAGTAGTAGCAGTTGCAAGGGATTGAATTCAGCAACCAATTCTAGAGAAGGGGTTCAACCCCAACCTAATATGCAGCCCCAGGGGAACACTGTCCAACCAGATGATCACGGTAATATTGATAGTAATGCCGAGTCCTTTGGATCTTGGATGATAGCCACGAGAAAGGGCAGAAAATTTAATAGTGGCAAGGACATTAACAATGGCTTGACTAAGAACCGAGAAAATATAGGGGCTGGTGTTTCCAGATTCCAAATTCTTGAGCAGGTCACGAATGACCGTGAACACCCCACACATGCCGCTGTGATAGACAATCCATCCACTTCTCACCAACCAAACACGGCCAACCCTTACCAGATATTTACTGCCAATCACGAGGATAGAACTAAAACTCCGGCTAGACGTAAGCAGCACACCACAGCCGTTACTGCCAAACCCCAAAAGAAGACACCAGCTTCCTCCTTGAACCCAATCCATAACCCTTTTCAGCAGACCACTTTCACTTTAAGAACAGAAAATACAAACTATTTGCCCCATGCAAACCCTAGGACCGAATCATGTCTTAACCCTCAACTCAACCCCAGCCAACAACAAATGTCCCCTCTAGTTACAACCTTGGACCCAAAAAAGCATACGGTGATATTCTGTAATAACCAAAACCGATCTCTTGGAGAGGTAAGGGAGGTGGGCAGTGATCAGAGCAGTCGGCTGTAACGGGAGTATGAGCACGTGTCTGATCCTCCAGACGATCAACATGCTGATTGTAGAAACAACGTAAATGCTCATGTGCATCCGGCTGTGTCTATAGGGGAGAATGAAAGGGAGGAGATGTCCGATGAGGAAGACTCGATGATCGAGGAAACGCCTTTGGCGTTGATGCATGACGGGAATGGACAACATTAATAAGGTGTCTATGTTTCCTTTTTTTGCTTTTATTTATCTCATGATGATTAGCATTATGTATTGGAATGTCCAAGTGGCAGCCTCGGCTGTTTTTCGGCGCTCATTCAGGACAATTGTTAAAAACTACAACCCTTCCTTGGTGGTTTTGATGGAACCTCGCATTAGTGGGGTCAAAGCGGATGATTTCATTAAGAAGAGTGGTTTCGACCAGTCCCATCGAGTGGAAGCAGTGGGCTTTGCGGGTGGAATTTGGATTCTTTGGCAGAGTTACATTGAGGTGGAGGTGATGCTGAACCATAGGCAGTTTATCCACTTTAAAATATGTAGGAATAATACTTTTATGTCTTGGGTAACGGCGGTTTATGCTAGCCCAAACCCGATGTTGCGGAGACAGCTGTGGAAGCATATGGATAGCATTGCTATGTCAATTCAAGGGCCTTGGCTAATTGGTGGGGACTTTAATTCTATATTGTATGCTTCTGAGAAGCAGGGGGGTGTTACACGGAATTCAGGAGTTTGCAGTAATTTCCGGCAGTGGTTTGATGGGCACCGAATTTTTGATCTAAAATTTAAAGGCCCTCGGTTTACTTGGTCTCGTGGACTTCTGTTTAAACGACTTGACAGAGCTCTCTGTAATAATGATTGGTTAATAAAATTTGCGGACAGTTCTGTTCTTCACCTTCCGAAGGTTGCTTCAGATCATAGGCCGGTTCTGGTTCGTTTTGCGGGAGCTGAGTACAGACACCGGGGGACTAGGCCTTTCCAGTTTTTGGCACCCTGGCTGACTCATGAACACTTCAATTCTTTTGTTAAGAAAGTTTGGGATCCTCAAGCCCATTATAGAGATGCGGCGTCCCATTTTGTCCAGGCGGTTCAAAAGTGGAATAGAGAGGTGTTTGGAAATATTTTTCAGCGGAAAAGACGGTTAATGGCTCATATAAATGGGATTCAAGTAGCCTTAGAAAGGTATAACTCCCGAGGGCTTGTTCGGTTAGAGGCTAGGCTTCGGAATGAGTTGGAGACGGTGATGGGGCAAGAGGAAATCTTGTGGTGGCAGAAGTCAAGGAAAGACGAGCTTCTGCACGGGGATAGGAACACGAAGTTTTTTCATCAAAAGACCATTGCAAGACGACGGAGAAATAGAATTGAAGCTATTCAAGATACTTCGGGGAACTGGCTTTATAGTGAGGGAGAGATTCGAAATTATGCTATTGATTATTTTTCGTCCTTATACAAAAGTGAAGTTGCAACCCCTCAAAGTTATCAGGTACCGAATTTATTCCCAGTCTTAAATGCTTATGATTTGGAGAGTACTGTCGTCACAGTTTTAGATGACGAAATTAAAAGGGTGATTTTTAGTATAAAACCCCTCAAAGCTCTAGGTACTGACGGTCTGCATGCAATCTTTTACCAGTCTCAATGGCCGGTTATGGGACTTTCCTTCTGCAAGCTTATAAGTGACATTTTTAGTTCGGGCAAGATCCCCAAAGAAATCAATACTACTCTGTTGGTTTTGATTCCCAAAGTGGAGCACCCCACTAGCCTAAGTATGTTTAGGCCTATTAGTTTGTGCACGGTCGCTTATAAAACAGTGACTAAAATAATTGCTAACCGCTTGCAAGCCTTGTTGCCAGATCTCATAGGCCCCCACCAGACTAGCTTTGTGCCCGGACGCCATATTATTGATAATATTGTTGTTGCTCAAGAAGTAGTTCACTCCATGCGAATGAAAACGGGGAAAAAAGGGTTTATGGCCATCAAGGTGGATTTAGAAAAAGCGTACGATTGAATTAATTGGTCATTTATTTTCGATACTCTACAGCAAACTGGTATCCCGATTCAGTTATCTCTATTAGTCATGGAATGTGTAACTTCGGCTTGGATGAGTATTTTATGGAATGGTGAGGCTACAGCAGAATTTGTCCCGGGGAGAGGAATCCGTCAAGGGGATCCGCTGTCTCCTTATATTTTTGTCTTGTGTATTGAACGGTTGAGCCATGGAATATCACATGCTGTGAGGGAGGGCAGCTGGAAGCCTATTCGGTTGGCCAAGCATGGAACTCCTCTAACGCATTTATTTTTTGCAGATGATTTGCTCCTTTTTGCAAAGGCGTCAATTGATCAGGCGTACACCATTGATGCAGTTTTAGACAATTACTGCCGGAGCTCTGAAGCGAAGGTCAACAAGTCGAAAACTAAAATTTATTTCTCTAAGAATGTTGGTTCAAGAGATGCTCAGCTCCTCAGTAATGTGTTGGGGTATTCGGCTACAAATGACTTGGGGTGCTATCTTGGAATGCCTCTCATCCATTCGAGAATAAATAGAGCTACCTACCAATCGATCCTTGATAAGGTGGAAAAGCAGCTCACGGGTTGGAATGCAGCTCACTTATCATTTGCTGGCCGAATTACTTTAGCTCATTCGGTGCTCCAAGCAATGCCAATTTACGCAATGCAGACAACTTTATTACCAGCTCCGGTGCGTGGGAAGCTTGAGCAGTCTTGCCGTCGTTTTATTTGGGATGGGAAGTCGAAGAGCCATAAGATGAGTATGGTGGGCTAGAATAAAATTTGCATGCCGAAAACTAAAGGTGGCCTGGGGTTTAAGAAGTTGGGTGTGATGAATCAAGCGTTATTGATGAAGCTGAGTTGGCAAATAGTTTCGAATTCAGACAAACTGTGGGTTAAGGTTATCTGCTCAAAGTACGGATTGGATCCTAGACACTTGCCGTTGTCCCTCCCTGAGAAACAAGGTTCTGGAATCTAGAAAGCCATAAAGCACACGTGGTCAACCACCATGCAGGGAGCTCGCTGGGCTGTTTGTGATGGTTCTCGAACTCGCTTTTGGCTGGACTGCTGGGCAACAAAACAAGGCCCTTTGATCAATCTCACTGTTCATCCAGTGCCTCATGAATTGGTTAATGCTACGGTGAGTGACTTTCTGAACGTGCATGGGGGCTGGAACTGGTCAGCTTTTGAACATTTGCTACCCAATTCTATCCTGATGCAAATTGCCTCGATAATGCCTCCTAGCTCTCTTTTTGGTGTTGACAAAATTTATTGGCGTTATGAGCCAAGTGGCAACTTTACGGTTCGCTCGGCATATGAGTCCCTCGGTCAGCTGGAACTCACTGCTACTGATAATGCATGGAAGCATGCATGGTCCTGGAAGGGGCCGCAAGCAACTCGCATTTTCCTTTGGCAGGCTTTACATGCGAAATTAAAAACCAAGAGTGAACTATCTAGGCGGCATATTCCGGTCTCTCCAAGTTGTGATCGTTGTGGGGCTCCTCTTGAGGATATTATTCACATCTTGAGAGATTGTCATTGCATCAAGCGGGTTTGGTTTCGGCTTGTTCCAGCTAGGCATCAATCCTCTTTCTTTCAGTCGTCTTTACGAGATTGGATAATTGCGAATCTACAAAACAAGTGGAACATTCCCTCTCCATTAGCTTGGGAGTGTATTTTCGGCGTAGCGGTGTGGAGATTATGGTATTGGAGGAATCTTTTTATGGTGGAGGGGAAGCTGGCGGATAGCTCAACAGTCTGTGTAGATGTTATGGCCAGAGCTAACGAAATCTATAGATTAAACAACTCTCATATAAGTCAACAGCCGCAGAGGAAGGAGATCTTTATTAGATGGCTGCCACCTCCATGGCCTTGGTGCCAATTGAATACGGATGGATCTTGTAGAAAAGATGAGGGTGCAGGTGCTGGTGGTATTATTCGAGACTCGGTCGGACACTGGCTAGCTGGATTTTGTATGAATATTGGAGAGAGTTCGGTGTTAATGGCGGAACTTTGGGGTCTGTACCAAGGATTACATCTAGCTTGGGAGGCTGGAATAAAACGTCTTTTGGTTGAAGTGGATAGCCTTTGTGTTACTCAATTGGTCTCGAAGCAAGTGGTTGTGCCTAATGAGTTCTATGCTTTGGTCGTTGCTATCCAGGAGATTATTAGTAGAAACTGGCAAGTTTCCATCACCCATATTTATCGGGAAGCCAATTCGGCGGCGGATTTTATGGCAAACATGGCTCACTCATACCCCCATGGATTGCACTTATTTTCTAGCCCGCCTGTGGGTATTTATTCAATTATTGTACAAGACTTGTATGGGTTACTCAACCCCGTCTTATTCCTGTTTAGCTCGCTAGTTTGAGCCCCATCTAATCAAAAAAAAAAATGTTCTTCTTCGGTTGAGAACAACAACCACAAGATAAAGAGTTTGAATAATTTTCTGCCTAATTCTTTATTCCTCACTGGAGCTTATTAATAGTTCTAAGTGTAACAAACAACTTTGTTTTGCAACCGTGAATGACGGCATAAACAAAGCTAACGATAAGAAGTAGCAAATATTTATTAAACAACCTAGCTATAAACTCGAAACAGTATACAACTCAAATGCAACAACTAAAGATATGATCCCGAGTCCCTACCAACTCTGCCACGATTAGTTGACGTAGTAAACCAACCGAAACTTGCTCCAGAACTTGCTCTCATGCTATTTCCACGTGATGCATGTTTCATGCATGGCTTTCATGCTCAAGCATACTCTTTCATATTTGTTGTTAGGCTTAGGTGTCCTCTTTAACTTACGTGGCTTCTTATCACAAAACAACTTATGCATTTTCTCAATTATTTTTTATACATATCCAGCATGACATCGTTTCATTGAAAACATAAGAGCTTCTCAAATTATTTAGAAATATTAAAAAAATACCTTTCAAGCTATGAAGCCTAGGCTAGCTAGTTTTTTAGGCAATTCAACATTTTGGCTCCTGCATACACTTTCAAATGAGAGATCATCGAAAATTAGCCTAACTATTGACATAATCTAAAAGCTTGTTAATTAGCTTCAATTAGGAAGCCGTAACCAATGTTTCAAATTTTTTTAATAGATTTTATGCACTTATTCTTTGCTTTTGTTTTTAAGGGGACCGACAAAGTTGAAGGCATGTTCCTTGATTTGTCCAAAATAACCAGCATACATCTAAGTCCTCAAGCCTTTGCCAATATGCCCAATCTAAGATTCCTTAAATTCTATATGCCCGAGCATAATGGAGTTCCAATTATGATCTCTAAAGTGCATCTTGACCAAGGTTTAGAATATCTTCCTAACGAATTGAGATATCTCCACTGGCACGAATATCCTTTGAAAGCACTGCCATTTGATTTTGAACCAGAGAATCTCGTCAAGCTCAATTTGCCTTACAGTAAAGTCGTGCAAATTTGGGAAGGAAAAAAGGTATGGTGTACTTATACCAAACATTAATTTTTCTTTCTTTAAATTCTATATAATTTATAGTTAAATTGAATGGTACTAATTTAATATAGTCTTTGTTTATCTTTTGTTACAGAGAGCTTTCAAGTTAAAATATGTTGACATCCACAATTCCCAATATCTCATTAGGATGCCGGACCTATCAGAAACCCCAAATCTTAAGAATTGCATAAATTTGACTTGTGTTCCATCGTCGGTCCAGAATTTCAACCATCTCAGTATGTTGTGTTTCGAGGGATGCAAAAGTCTTCGGTCCTTTCCGTCCAACCTACATTTTATGTCTCCCATTAAGATAGATTTCTCCTCTTGTTTTAATCTCACAGAGTTTCCACAGATTTCTGGGAATATAACAGACCTGATCTTGAGTGAGACTGCAATACAAGAAGTTCCTTCATCAATAGAGTGCCTAACTAATCTTGAAAAGTTGTATATTAATAGGTGTATGAGGCTGAAGAGGTTATCAACTAGCATTTGTAAATTGAAATCTCTTCATGTGCTTGTTCTTGACGACTGCTCAAAACTTGAGAGGTTCCCAGAAATCTTGGAGAAAATGGAATCCGTAAAATGCATCTCTTTAGAAAGGACGGCAATTACAGAGCTACCATCTTCATTTGCAAATCTAGAAGGGCTTAAAGATTTATACATAGGCGGTTCCTCATTGAGACAGTTAAATCTAAGTAGAAATGACTCCGAGAGTTTACCTGCAAGTATCACGCAACTTTCACAGTTGAGAAGTCTTCACTTGAAGGACTGCAGTATGCTTTCGTCATTACCAGAGCTTCCGCAAAGTTTGGAGTTGTTAGATGCAGAGAATTGCAAGCAGCTCCAATTTATCCCAGAGATTCTGTCAGGTCTAGAAGAAGTAGATGCATCCGTACTCGAAAAGGCAACGTTTCTGAATTCGGCATTCACATTAAATTCTGCTTGCGTTAAGTTCGTGTTTAGTAATTGCTTGAAACTGAATGAAAAAGCAAACAACGAGATTTTGGCAGATTCACAACGATGGATTCAGCATATGGCAATTGCAACATTCAGATTATTTGATGAAAATGTACTCAGTTCTCCCTTTTTCGCTCTCTCTTTCCTCTCTTCCTCTTCATTATATCTGAAATCATGATTTTCATTTTACAGAAATACAGTCACATCAAGGGTCCCAGCATAATTTTACCTGGGAGTGAAATTCCGGAGTCGTTCAGCAATCAAAGTTCAGGATCTTCAATAACTGTAAAACCGCCGCAGAATTGTTGTAGAAACTTAATCGGCTTTGCTCTTTGTGCTGTTCTTGATTATAATGAACGAATTCCTTCTGGTTTTTCGTCCGTATTCTGTGAATACAGATTTGAAGTGAATGCTCTCTCTGGAATCGAACATGTTTATGAAAATTGCCTGATATTAGCATCGACTCACGAGTTGATTGATTCAGATCATGTCGTGCTTGGATTTAATCCCTGCTGGAATGTTGGGGATGGTGACGATCATAGAATATTTCTTAAGTTCTTCGATATCCATAAACACCACACAGCTATCTCTTTTGAGTTCATCTGCGACAGTTACAAGGTGAAAAGTTGTGGGGTGTGTCCAGTATATGCAAATCCCAGCGAGACCAAACCAAACACTTTTACTCTCAAATTTGCTACAAGAATTGGGAAATTGGATGATAAGGCAGCGAGCCCAAGTGGAACTTCTGACGAGGAGGAACTAGAACCGAGGATTTGCAGCATGCTTCATTTCCCTAGGTATGTCCAATGCCCCAATTAATTTGTGTTTCTTTATCTTTATATTGCGTTTATTCTTAATAATATCTATTGATATCTTTCTAATTTTTTAAAGGGGAAAAAAACAAAGAAAATATTGCAATTGCTGAAAACTGTGTTACGCACATTTGTATTTCTTCTCTTTGTTCACTCAAATTTCGTAATAAAAATGAATTTTTGATACTGTTTAGAGAATTTCACGCCCCTGCTTTAATGGACCTCCCTGATCATTTAATGTGTGTCAATTCCAACTTGTATTAAATTTTCTTTTTACCTTACCATTTCTTGCTTATGTTGAACTTAATTACGTTTTGCACAATGGAAAAAATATTGGATCGCAATTCTTATACAATATACAGAATTTTTGTAAAATAGAAAAATAGATGAAGAATAAAACCAATCACACAACATAAGAATTTACATGAAAAACTCCTATAATGGAGAAAAACTATAGCGCCAAAGACCATGAGAGAAAAATTCACTATGTGAAAAATTATTAGAATCACTCTAGTATTTTTCCTCACACCTAAAACCCCAATAATACACAATCTCTCAATAGACCTACTGTTTCTCTTACACCAGAAACTGTCTACTTGCAGAAAACTGATTGTTGTGTTATACAAATAAGTAAACTCAACCTGCTTATTTAGAGTGATAATTTCTTGTAGGAGAAGTAATCCATTTCTTATACTAGTAATATTCCTCCTTGAATAAGTGAAGTCTCAAAAGGGAAATTATTTATTCTTTAAATAGGAATCCTACAAAAAAAAGGAAAATAATAAGGAAATCCTTATTGAAAAATAAGACATATTTCCTAACAATCTCCACCTTGATGAGTTTTTCAATCAGGCGACAAAATATGATCCCCCGTGTATCCACACAACCATGTCGTCTCTACCTTCTTTACTCCACAAAAACTATACTCACATAGGGCTTATGAGAATCACACCACCATGGGTAAATTCTTGTCTCTATGCAGCAACCATAATTCTCTACACCAAGAATCATTATACTCCACCTTATCTAGAGTATACATATTCGGCACACGTCGATTACCTTGCTGAAAATAGCTACTATCATATTTGGCTTCCTTGAGAGTGTCCAACCATCAACATAAAATTTCCACCACACATCTTACATAAATGCCAACCCATGCCTTGTGTGAAAATCTTGTGGACCCGTTTGTAGTGATACATCCTTTTCTATGGCACTAGCAGCATGCCATTAGGATGTCTTTGTCATCTATTATAGGGGATCATCGTCTCCCATAATGATGAGAGACTTTTTACTAGCGATACTATCAGTATCTTCATATTTAACTTAGAGCCACTTGTCAAACTTGCTCAATTTGCTTTCTGACAGTCCTTTTTAAGGTGGCCTGATTGTCCACACACCCAGTAGACTATTTTCTTCTTGGAGTTATTTTTCTTCCAATTACCTACTATCAATGCCCAATCATCAACAGCTTCATTACTTCCACCACTTAGCCTTCTTTCTTCTGACAGTAGAGTACTAGTAACTTCTTCAAAATCCACAGTCTCCTTCCCATATATTAAAGTAGGCAACAAATGCTTGTAGGAAGTTGGAAGAGACCACAATAGCCTAAGCGCCTTGTCCTTATCTTCAATTTTAACTCTAATTGCTTTTAGTTCTGTCACAATGCCATTGAGAACACTAAAATGATCAGAAAGTTTTGTACCTTCAATCATTCTTAATGTATGAAATCGCTCCTGAAGGTACAAATGATTGGAGATGCTCTTTGTCTGATACAAATTTTCTAGCCTCTTCCAAAGTTGTTTTGCCGAAGGAAATTTTCCTACATTCGCAAGAACATTCTTTGCTAGACATAATCGTATCGTACTTGCAGCTCTTTCGTCTAATTCTTCACAATCTTCATCGCTCATAATAGATTCCCTAGAGTCACTGCCAGAAGTAGCACCCTTCAAACCTTTGTGTAGCCTAGATTAAATCAATACATTGACTTGAATTTGCCACAAGCCAAAATTAATTCTCCCATCAAAGTTTTCAATGTCAATTCTCACAAGATTTGAAAATTTGTTTGTATACATAATTGCTTAGCAGAACAAGCTTTAGCTTTGATACCACTTAGTAAGGGGTTTCAATCTCACTAAGATCTTGCAATAAAAAATATATCAAATAAATAACAAATAGAAAAATAGATGAAGAATAAAACCAATCACACAATACAAGAATTGATTGTTATATTATACAAATAAGTGAACTCCAATAACACCCAATCTCTCAGTAGACTGTTTCTCTTGCACTAGACAATGTCTACTTGCAGAGAACTGATTGTTATATTATACAAATAAGTGAACTCAACCTCCTTATATATAATGATTATTTCTTATAGGAGAAGTAATCATTTTCTTATACTAGTAATATTCCTCCTTGAATAAGTCAAGTCTCAAAAAGGAAATTACTTATTCTTTAAATAGAAATCCTACAAAAAGGAAAAATATCCTAGGAATCTATATTGCAAAATTAGACATATTTCCCAACACTGTCTCAGGGATTATTTGGATACATACAATAGTGGCTACGATAGTTAGGCCTATAGTTAAACTAGCTCAGTTATTTAATTCCAAATTTACTCCACTAAAAGATTGGAATTGACCTCCATAATTGTATGATATTGCGGATAATGTTCTAAAATAATCATTTGACCTATGCCATATTGATTACTTTACTAAATAATCATTTGTACCACATCATTAATTAAACCGATATCTAGACTATCTAATCAATTTAATTACATCTTTTTCCTTAACCCATTGGTTTTCTCCATTGATTATTTTCAACATACTAATTTTATTAACAAACTCTGGCCAGAGAATTCTATGATCAAGTACCGAAAACTTATCAAGTGGCGGTTGTAAAAATTCTATATTGTTAATATATAATTCCACTTCTCATCATTGCTTCCACTAAGAT
Organism: Citrus x clementina; assembly: GCF_000493195.1. Classification (NCBI taxonomy): domain Eukaryota; kingdom Viridiplantae; phylum Streptophyta; class Magnoliopsida; order Sapindales; family Rutaceae; genus Citrus; species Citrus x clementina. Next base: position 16,884,068 of record NW_006262339.1, on the reverse strand, counting down.
ACTATGTAATCTTGATTATAATTGTATGTCATGCCTATCGATAACTTAAATGGAATGACAATCGTAATGATGAAACTATTTTTTAACGTTCTATTCTTTTATTGCATTGCATCTTTTTGTTCTTTATCAGTTAGAGCATTTTCTTTTACTTGTTTATCTTGTGGGTGGGTTTGAGAGCTTTCAAAGTTGGCAATATGTACGACAGGTGCTCGTGAATAATTAAAGTCCCATAGATGTTAGCAATCTTGAAAATTTGCTTAGTTTTATTTACATCTCATAAATCATGAAACTCTTTTCATAATTGCCTATTGTTAAATGATGATTCTAAACTGATATATGAACTCTGATTCATCACTTACAAATTTGGCTTGCTATGCTTTTTAGTAGTGATTTGGTCTCTACGGAGTCTAGCAGAAATCACTGTTCTAAATTTGCATTATACGTTAGTCAAATATTGGTCCAGGAAGGATGGCATTATGATGATTTTTCTGTTCATGTTTTTTGCTTGTTTTCTAGTAGTTGCTTGTTAGATGACCTCGAAAATGTACTAAGGCGAAGCAATATCAATGAGAAAATGAATTCTATAGATGCATTTTTTAAGCATCAAATGAGGATGCAACTTACAGGGCCTTGGTGTATAGATAATGGGGTACACAAAGATCACCCACGCGTTAGGTGGATTTATACATTTAAAATGCATTTATTTCACTTTTCCCCTCAAATCATGCAATTATCTTCTCCCTCCAAAGACAATCAAGGATCCTGATGCAAGAAAGCAATTTCCCTCCTTACATACCTCACGTTTTATTTTGTTTTCTTAAGTTGAGATCCTGACTTCTATGGTATGATGGCAGCCTGAAGACTGGGATGACAGAGCATGCATCTCTGATCCTATTTACAAGAAGCAAGAGGTAAAATGTCCCCTACTTTTGAACCTTCTAGTGCTTACTGTTGCGGACCGCCCAATTCGCTAGCCCAATTGCCCACAATTTCGGGCTAGAGAGCCAACAAGCATTGTAATCTCTCTTTGTACAATACAAGTTTCTTTGGCTCAATTGCTCTCTTCTCTTGTTCGAGAATCTCTAGGCTTACTTAGCAACATTCGGCAAAGTTGTCTAAGTGCCGCACGGGTTAGCTGCGCAAAACACTCATCCCGTGACAAGTGGTATCAGAGCTAAGGTTTGCACGCACGCAAATTAGCTCACAAAGCAATGGCCAACCCTTCGAACTTAGCACAAGAGGGTGTTGTTGGTGTGGATGTTCCACCGGAACCAAGCCGTGGCCGAGAGGGAGAACGCGCCCAAGGCAAGACTCGCGGCAAGTCCAAGGCCCTATCCGTGGATGCGTTGGAGCCTCGTATAGGCACTCTCGAAATAGCATTGTCCGCCGCTCAAGATAGCCTCGTGGGATTGGAGGAAAGAGTGGATGGTCTCGAGGGAGAATACGCCGAGTTCACGGTGGCCACAAAAGCTCTCATCCATGAGCAAGCGAACATTCTCCGAGGTGAGTTTCGTTCTTTCCATGATGAGTTGTTCAAACTTCGTAGTTTTGTTCAGGACGAACTACGTACTGTCCGTGCGGAAGTGGATGAAGTCCGCTCGGATTGGGCATGGCACAAGCGCACACTCTCCACAAGTCCAGCTTCCGCAAACTCGAGTGATGCACGCCGCATTGACGTGCCAAAGCCTGACACCTACGATGGCACACGCAATGCCACCATCGTGGACAATTTCCTCTTTGGGCTGGATCAATACTTCGATGCCATGGGTGTCCGAGATGAGGCATCGAAAGTGGGCACTGCACCCACCTATCTTAGAGGCGCTGCACAACTATGGTGGCGTCGCAAGCATGGCGAGATGGGCAAGGGCATTTGCGCCATCGACACTTGGGCCGACTTCAAGCAAGAACTCCGAAAGCAGTTCGCCCCAAGCAATGCGGAGAAGGAAGCGCGAGTGCGTTTACGTCGCCTCAAGCAATCGGGTAGTATTCGGGACTACATCAACGAGTTCACTACCCTCATGTTGGAGATAAGCGACATGTCCGACAAGGATTCACTCTTCTACTTCCAAGATGGCCTCAAGGATTGGGCCAAGACCGAGCTTGATAGGCGTGGTGTTCAAACACTTGACGACGCCATTGCCGTTGCGGAGTCGCTCACCGAATACTCTACCCAATCCAAGGACAAAAAGGCCAACCAAGGCAAAGGTGGGGGAGAGAGTCGCAAGGACAAGGGCAACAACCGCAAAGATTGGGGGCAGAAAAAGCCGCCTAGCAACAAGAGTTGGCAAGGAAAAACGGAGGGCAAGAAGGAGGCGCCAAAGCCGCGAAGCCCATGCTTCATATGCAATGGTCCTCATTGGGTACGTGACTGTCCGGAGAAGAGGTCGCTTAATGCTCTTGCTGCCCAACTCAAGAGCAACCCCGCAATGTCCACGGAGGAACCCCAACTCAGCATGGGTTCTCTCCAACGCCTCGGCGCACTCAATCGCCAACAGCCCGCACTCGTCAAGAAAGGGCTCATGTATGTAAGCGCAAAGGTAAACGGTCAGTCCGTTCGTGCGCTGCTAGACACGGGAGCAACACACAATTTCGTGTCCGTAGACGAGGCCAAGCGCTTAGGCCTCAAGGCCACCAAGGAAGGAGGCACAATGAAGGCTGTGAACTCACCCGCCAAGCCAATTGCGGGAATCGCACAAGGCGTGCACATCACACTTGGTACGTGGAGCGGAAAGCTTGACTTCTCCATCGTGCCCATGGACGACTTCAAGATGGTCCTCGGCATGGAATTCTTCGACCAAGTCCATGCCTTCCCACTGCCCGCTACAAACTCCCTAAGCATCCTCGACGGGAGTAAAGCATGCATGGTACCCACGGAGCGAGGCAAGTCCGAGGAGAAGACACTCTCCGCCATGCAATTCAAAAGGGCTTTCAAGAAGGACCCAAGCTTCTTGGTCTCCATTCGGGAACTAAATGAGGAAGGAAATAGCGGAACGTCGCCAAACCAAGTCCCTCCACGAATTCAAGCCGTCCTCGAATATTACAAGGATGTGATGCCTCCAGAACTTCCGAAGAAGCTCCCACCTCCGCGAGAGGTAGATCATGCGATTGAACTGGAACAAGGCGCAAAGCCACCAGCCTTGGCACCCTACCGCATGGCGCCACCTGAATTAGAGGAGTTGCGGAGACAACTCAAAGACTTGCTGGATGCAGGCTACATTCGCCCCTCAAAGGCCCCATTCGGTGCACCGGTCCTCTTCCAAAAGAAAAAGGATGGATCGCTGCGGATGTGCATCGACTATAGAGCGCTCAACAAGATCACTATCAAGAACAAGTATCCGATTCCCTTGATTGCGGACTTGTTCGACCAGCTTGGTAAAGCGCGGTACTTCACCAAACTTGACTTACGCTCTGGGTACTACCAAGTGCGCATCGCCAAGGGAGATGAACAAAAGACAGCGTGCACAACAAGGTACGGGTCTTTCGAATTCCTTGTGATGCCTTTTGGCCTTACTAATGCACCCGCCACATTTTGCACACTCATGAACAAGGTACTCCAACCATTCCTCGACCGCTTCGTGGTCGTGTACTTGGACGACATTGTGGTGTATAGCACCACACTCGAGGATCATGCCCAACACTTGCAACAAGTCCTCCAAGTACTTCGAGACAATGAGCTCTTCCTCAAACTAGAGAAGTGCTCGTTTGCCCAACAAGAGGTGGAGTTCCTTGGCCACAAGATTGCGGGCGGGAAGATCATGATGGAGAATGACAAAGTAAAGGCCATCCTCGATTGGGAGCCTCCCTCGAAAGTACCCGAGCTTCGCTCATTCCTTGGGCTGGTGAATTACTACCGCCGCTTCATTAAGGGCTATTCAGCCAAGGCGGCACCCTTGACAGATATGCTCAAGAAAAACAGAACGTGGCATTGGTCTGAAGAGTGCCAACGTGCATTCGAGGAGTTGAAGAAGGCAATTTCGGAGGAACCAGTCCTCGCTCTTCCGGACCACACCAAGCCCTTCGAAGTTCAAACGGATGCCTCAGATTTCGCCATAGGTGGAGTCCTTATGCAAGAAGGCCACCCAATAGCGTTCGAGAGTCGAAAGCTAAATGACACGGAACGCCGCTACACGGTGCAAGAAAAGGAGATGACAGCCATCATCCATTGTCTAAGAGTGTGGCGACATTACTTGCTTGGCTCACACTTCACGATCATGACGGACAACGTGGCGACAAGCTACTTTCAAACTCAAAAGAAGTTGAGTCCGAAGCAAGCACGGTGGCAAGATTTCCTTGCGGAATTCGACTATCGGCTAGAGTACAAACCGGGGAAAGCCAATGTTGTTGCGGACGCTCTAAGCCGCAAGGCGGAATTGGCAACACTTAGCATGAGCCAACCGAAGTCCGACCTTGTCTCACGCATCAAGGAAGGCCTCCAACAAGATCCGCTAGCAAAGGATTTGCTGGAGAAGGTGCTCGAAGGAAAGACAAGGCGGTTTTGGCAAGAGGAAGGCATCCTCCTCACCAAGGGAGATCGGCTGTTCGTGCCAAGGTGGGGAAACTTGCGGAAGGAAGTAATCAAGGAGTGCCACGACTCTAAGTGGGCTGGTCACCCAGGAATCGAGCGCACCACCGCACTAGTTCAAGCCTTGTATTTTTGGCCGCACATGAGGGACGACATCGAGGCATATGTGCGAACTTGTCTTGTGTGCCAACAAGACAAGGTGGATCATCAACTTCCAGCGGGACTGTTAGAGCCGCTACCACTAGCAACAAGGCCATGGGAGAGTGTCTCCATGGACTTCATCACATCGCTGCCCAAGTCCGAAGGTTGCGGTAGCATCATGGTCGTTGTCGACCGATACAGCAAGTATGCTACATTCATTGCCGCACCCGTCGATTGCAAAGCGGACGAGGCAGCCCGCCTATTCGTCAAGCACATTGTGAAGCTTTGGGGAGTTCCGAAGAGCATTGTGAGGGACCGAGACCCTCGGTTTACTGGGCGGTTTTGGACGGAGCTCTTTAAGATGTTGGGGACCGATCTCAAGTTCTCGACAAGTTTCCACCCACAAACGGATGGGCAGACCGAGCGCATTAATGGCCTCCTCGAGATGTACCTGAGGCATTATGTGAGCGCTCACCAGCGGGATTGGGCGAAGCTACTCGACATCGCCCAATTTTCTTATAACTTGCAGCGAAGCGAGGCTACAGGCAAGAGTCCGTTCGAGATCATCATGGGATTCCAGCCCATGACCCCCAATGCCATAGCCTCGACTTACGGAGAGAAAAGCCCCGCGGCACACAAGCTCGCCCGCGAATGGCATGAGGAAGCGGACATCACGCGAGCCTATCTCGACAAAGCCGCGAGGAAAATGAAGAAATGGGCTGATACAAGGAGACGGCATGTTGAGTACAAGGAAGGAGATCAAGTCATGATCAAGCTCCTACCCCAACAATTCAAGACTTTGCGGAAAGTTCACAAGGGGTTAGTGAGGCGCTACGAGGGACCCTTCCGAGTTGTTCGACGTGTAGGCAACGTCTCGTATCAACTCCAACTTCCGCCAAGACTCAAGATCCATCCGGTCTTCCATGTGAGCCTTCTCAAGCCATATCATGAAGACATGGGAGAACCAAGTCGCGGAGAATCGAGGCGCGTGCCAACTGCCGTTGTCACCGCGTTCGACAAAGATGTGGACTACATCATTGCGGACCGAACGGTTTCGAGGATGGGTGTGCCAGCACATAGCGAGTACTTGGTGAAGTGGAAAAACCTCCCCGAGAGCGAAGCCACTTGGGAACGGGAAGATGATTTGTGGCAATTCGCTGAGCACATCCAGCACTTCAAGCACGAGAGCGCGACGAGGACGCCGCGAGCTTAGGTGGGGGAGGATGTTGCGGACCGCCCAATTCGCTAGCCCAATTGCCCACAATTTCGGGCTAGAGAGCCAACAAGCATTGTAATCTCTCTTTGTGCAATACAAGTTTCTTTGGCTCAATTGCTCTCTTCTCTTGTTCGAGAATCTCTAGGCTTACTTAGCAACATTCGGCAAAGTTGTCTAAGTGCCGCACGGGTTAGCTGCGTAAAACACTCATCCCGTGACATTACGCTAAATTACAGTTTCTTGTATGATTTGAAATGAATATGGAGTTTTAGGAACGGAGTTGTGTTTGCTCCATAATATATTACACCACTTGTGTGTTATCCTATTCCATATTTGAAGTTTTTGTAGCTATTCGTATAGCATGCATCGTGAACATTATTTGAATAAGTTGACCTTTCGTTATGTTTGTTACTTGTTTGGTTGTAAATTCTGTGAACCTGTGTTTCAAAACTTTTCAGTGCTTTGTTAATTAAGCTCCTCTCGTTTGAAGGTTGTGTACAATTATTTGTTATGGTTTTTTTGGTTTGAATTAAAAGAAAAAAAAAGTCTTGGTTCTCTGTTTAATATGGAAATTAAGAGGATAGAAATGAACAAGGAAGCTAAAGGACAGGATATGAATGTTGAGGATGTGAGGGATGATGTTGAAGATAGTGCGTCTTCCTCAGTACGTATTCAGAGAAGCATTCAAAAACTTAAAATAACTCATCAAAAAGCAGGGGAAGAAATGAAGATTCAGAAGAGCTTGGAGAACTTAAAGAGCTAACAACTCTTATACTTGCACATTAAACTTGTGTCTCGGTCAACTGCTTCAATCGATCAGAAATGCCATCTGAAGAACAAGGACATTAGAAAGTTACTTGATAGGATATGTCACTAAGAAGGGCACAACATTTGAAGAAGAATGATTATTAGTTTTTAAATTTGTATGTCTCATCGATATAATGAAATTTTTGTTTATCTTTTGAACTTTGCTCTTACCTTGACTTGAGGACAAGCTTTTGGTTGGATTCGGGATTTAGAGAGAATTGTGGGATTAAGGTTTTCTGTCTTCTATTTCTATGCGGACAAAATAAAAATAAAAAATAAAATATCGAGCTGTGTTTGATAATCTGGGCTGTGTCTCCATAAGAAGCATGAGTGTTACCAATAAAAAGCTTTTTTGTTTTTGTTCATAATATTCTAGGCTATATTTTTATTATTTCATTTGATGACTTGAAATTTTACATTGTTTTTTTTATCATGTTTTGTTATTTTTCTTAAAATAATATTCATGATTGTTATTAAAAAAAGGAGAAAAGAAAAAAAGGCATTTTGATAACAATCAGCAAGAGCTCTCTTGAAAAAAGAGCATCATAAATCTAGCCATGATATTGAGAATAAAACATTAGCCTTGCGGTTAGTTTTTCAATAGTTAAACATATCTGTTATTTTTGTGAAAACTAAAGATGATGCTGGGGCTAATTACAGGTGATTGTTTTAACATGACTCAAGGTTGAGTAAATCACGGCTGCTTTGAGGCGCTTCCCCTCAGCATTACTTTTCCACCCAGGCGGATGCTAAACCTGGTTGATTAAAACGGAAGTTTATGGTTTAGTCAATTATTGGGGTCTGGCTTGTCAGTGCTGCAAATTTTTTCTTATAGTTGTTTCGGTACGTTGATTTAACGTGATCGACAGCTTGACATTGGCTGGAAAAACATGTATAAGATATCTAATATAGATCCAGCAGTGGTGGGGAAGCAAACTTGGAAGTTTTGGGGATGAAAAACACTTCAAGGAGATGCCAAGCACAGACGGTTCAGAAATGGAAGGGTGTTAATTGGTCTTTTATTGAAACCGATTTGCAGCATTTTCTTTTATTTGGTCCTCATTATTAACCATTATGTTTCTTGACTTGACTTTCAATCTCTCTGGAAATTACAACTAACCACTAAAAACTCAAGGATTTTAACTATTTTAGAAATTCGTTAACCTGTGCAAGCCATTACCCAATGATTTATCTTTGCAAGCTACTGCTTTTTGCGTCATATTTGCAAGCCACTGCTTTTTGCGTCATCTTTGCAAGCCACTACTAAGTGCTTGATAAGATTTTAACAAACGAAAGCAAGTGAATTACAGAAAAATTATTTTGCTTGATATAGCCACTTCAAATATTTTCAGCCATATGTGTGTGTGTGTATATATATATATATATATATGTATACACACTCTCAAGAAATCTCCTTCTACCAGTAAATTTGTCTCTAACATTTCCTTCACCGATTCTTGCAAATATGATGTCTTCCTCAGTTTCAGAGGGGAGGATATCTGTGATAACTTTCTAAGCCATCTAGTTGTGGCTCTTCATCGAAAAAATATTGAAACCTTCGTTGATGAAGAACTTACCAGAGGAGATGAGATTTCACCTGCCTTTTTGAAAGCAATTGAAGAATCAAAGATTTCAGTAAAAATTTTCTCAAAGAACTACGCTTCTTCGAAATGGTGCTTGGATGAACTTGTCAAGATTCTTAAATGCCATAAAAAGAATGGCCAAGTTGTCATACCGGTTTTCTACAATGTAGATCCATCAGATGTGCGAAATCAAAAGCGAAGTTTTAAGGATGCCTTCGTTAAGCATGACAAGCAGTTCAATAAGTAGATGCCAGAAAAAGTTCAGAAATGGAGGGCAGTATTGACAAAGGCATCCATTCTATCTGGATAGGATTCCAGCACAACCAAGTATTATACTTAACTCTTATATCTTCATGTTCCATTTAGCCACTGCCTTTTTTCAATTTTTAATTATTTCCACAACAATCATCTAATAAGATAATTTAACTAACATCATGCATGCAATACATACAATTTATGTAGTTGATTGGACTTACTAGCCAACAAAAGCGAAACTTCTTTTCAAAATTTGCCTAATTGAGGTCGCAATTAGGACCTGATGTGTAGCAGCTTGGCTGTCAATTCCCCGTTGCCCAGGTACTTGCTAAGGTTTCTGGCACCATGACAGCTGGGATTGGGCAGCCTAACCAATATTTTCAAATCCACTATAAAGAGTGAAATGGCCGTATTACCTTTATTACTTTACAAGAAATACAATTATGCCCTTATAAATTATAATTGTTTGTATTTTTTTATATTTAATAAATATAATTTTAATTTTAATATTTATAAAAGTAGAAAATCAATGGCTGGTGCTCGTCGGAGTGTCTGTTGATAATACATGCGACATCGTTGAATTCCATTTCTTGCGATCCATCCAGTGGTGGCAAAGAAGCAGCAGAGAAGCTGTAGTCATTTCTTCTGGCAGCAACTGTAACGCCTTTAATATTTTTTTTCTCTTTATTAATTATTATGATAGTTCTTAGATAGATAATAAGAATTTGTTGTTTCTTTTGATTGGTTTATTAAAAAATTTTAGAGAATGATTCTAGGCTTTTCTAAGTAATTAGAATAATTTAGAATTTTCTAGTATTACATTTATTAATTACACAAGACATGTGTACCTATATTATTATTTGCATTTGTTATGCATTTATTATTTATATTTTTCATAAAAGCCTATATTTATTTAAAGATGCAAACATTCATAATTACATTTATTTAAGCTTTTTATATATTTATTGTTGCTTGCCTAAAGTTTCTTTATTCAAGTTTACTTTAAATTTATTAAAGTTTGCTTTATATATATGATTACACTTATTAAAGATTTATTTTATATTTAATATTATTTTATTAAAGTTTCTTTAATAAAGTTTATTTTAATTTATTATTACACTTATTAAAGTTTGCTTTGATTATACTTATTAAAAATTTGCTTTATATTTATTATTCTTTCTTTAATAAAATTGTTTTGTTAAAGTTTACTTTATATGTATAATTGCATTTATTATTGCTTACTTTAAGTTTGTTGAATCTTGAAAACGTGGACTTGGAGAAGGAAGCATAATTATTCAACTTCTTTCAATTGTTCATCTTCATTCTCTCTCAATTCCAAAAATCTAAATTCTAGATCTCTCATAGCAACCTTCTCCAAATCTTCAATAGAGTTAGAGATCTTAAATAATTTGGAAGCTTCTTGATTTGGTGAGTCTTTATTTGCTTATGTTTTTATTGTTTTGAATACATGTTTAACTTAAAAATCTAGTTGTATGAAACATGTTATAGAATTCTTTGGACAGCATGTATATTTTGTATTAAATCATGACCATCGAAAATGATTTTTGAGAACAACCTTACCCTTTTATAAACTAGACATCTAGGGCTTATTGAAAAAATTTTGTTTCATAAGATTTGATTTTATTTTCGATTTTATATAGATTTTTGAATCTGACACTGTTGCACTGGAAAACTGCTATTCCAGCTGAATGACCAAATTCACAAAATTATTTATACCATAAAATGAACTCTAAAAATTCTGCATTTTTTAAAACAAGTTATTATATTTGTCTAATATTTCCAGTTTTAATTTCATAATTTTCTGATTAGTACATAATTTCATAAAAATCTCGGAATCAATACTGCTCTGTTAAGGCAATGTGAGACAGTGTTGAGACTATCAAAAAACAAATAATTTTGAAAATGTTTTTGGTATCGGATCCTCCTGAAAATTTTATAGGAGATACCTATGGATGTCTAGAACAGATATGCATGATATCATATTGTTTTGATTATTAGATTAAGAGTTCAAATCTAGAGAATCAGACTTGTACCGGCATGAATTAGAAAATCAATGCTCGGAATAAGTTGTTATTAATTATGTCTTGTATCTTTTTAAGGTGTTGGAGATATTTAAGATTGTTAAAAGCTTAGAGGTGTGTAAGTAACTCTATTCCTAGTGTACTAGATATGTATAATAATTTTGATATTTTAATATTATTACAAGTACATATTTTTCTTAGTTCTTTGTAACCAAATTATTTTATGTAAATGTTTTCAAATCTGAAAAATTATATTATTTTTATGGTTTTAACAAATATTATAATTGCTTTTAAATGTGTAATTTATTCTTGCTAAATAATTATATCTTTGAAATTGTCTATAAAATGTTGGAATGGAAATCGTTCGGCAAGCCTAAATCTTTGTTATGATCTTTTATGAATCTAATATGAATGTTTTATTCACGTATTTGATTATGATTATCTATGAATTATTATGCGGGGGCCACTTCTTGAGACTGTATGGGGGCCACATCTCTAGGGCTAAAGTGCCGCGAAGTTCCACGTACAGTGCAAAGTGCCACGTGAAATTTACTACAAATTGAAAAATATTTTGGCTCTTTGTCCGTAGTCATTCCGATTCTGATTATGATCGTATTATACGATATAGATATATTTATGTTCTGTACCAGTATTGAGTTTCTGTTTTGAGTATGCACACGATATTCTGATTCTGACCGCGTCACTGGGATTATAGGTGACATTATGTGACATGAGCTAACTTTTTGTTTCCTGTGAGTGTGTTATATGATTTGCTTTCGAAAGTGATTATGCTTTTGAAATTCTAAATTATTATGAATTTGAAAATGTCAAGTATCTGATTTGTGTAATTGTTAATCTATTTAATAAAATTTGAAGTATTTCAGTTCGTGAATTTGTGTAAGGATTTTTAATTTGTTAGTAACCTCCTATTACCACGTGTTCCGCACGTAATAATTTTGGGGTGTTACAGCAATCGTCACTCCTGAAATTATTTGCTGTTTTATATTGTTTTTGAAATAATTATAATTAACTAATCAAATTTTAAAATTTAAATTTATTAAATATTAATATACTTATTGCACAGTTATTAGATTTACCAAACACTTAACAGTGTAGTAATTATAGTTTAAAAGTACCCGGAAATCGAACATGGTCTTAATTAACATATGTGTGCGCATGTGTGTGTATAAGTGGATTTTATAAAGGAAGAGAGCACTTAATCACCATTTAACGTTCTATTTCTCTCTTGAGAAAGGAAATAAATGTTTCTCTCTTTTTTTTTTTTTTTAGTTTTTGTGTGTATGTGTCTGCCTATTTTACTCATTGTTGGTCACCTTACCAGGCCAGACGCCAAACTTGTAAAGGAAATTACTGCAGATATTTTGGAAAAATTAGAAAAATTGTTACCAGCAATAAGTGATTCCGATCGCCTAGTTGGATTAGAGTCACGTGTTGAGCAAGTTAAATCACTGTTAGCCATTGGGTTGCTAGACGTTCGACTTGTAGGAATTTGGGGTATGGGCGGTATTGGTAAAACAACCATTGGAGTAGTTTTTAACCAATTTTCTCAGAAGTTTGAAGGGAAGTATTTCATGGCAAATGTCAGGGAAGAATCAGAAAAATGTGGCGTGTTGGTACATCTACGGAACCAAGTTCTTTCAAAGGTATTAGGAGAAAATTTTGATATTGGAACACAGAAAATACCGCAGTATATCAGGGACAGGCTTCAAAGAATGAAGGTCTTTATAGTTCTTGATGATGTTAACAAGTATGGTCAGAATCATTGTAACTACTAGAGATAAAACGATACTTGAAAGATATGGAACGCAACGAATATATGAGGTCGAGGGATTAAATTGCAATGAAGTACTTCGGCTCTTTTCCAGTTGTGCCTTCAAAGAAAATCATTGCCCTGAAGATCTTTTGAAGCACTCAGAGACAGCAGTGCATTATGCCAAAGGCAATCCATTAGCTCTGCAAGTATTAGGGTCTTCTTTTTACGGGAAGAGCAAACCAGATTGGGTAAATGCATTGAACAACTTAAAACGAATTTCTGGCTCTGATATTTATGGTGTGCTGAAAATTGGTTATGATGAACTGAGCTGATAAGAGAAAAATTTGTTCTTGGATATTGCTTGTTTCTTCAATGGAGATGATAGAGAACATGTGATGTGGATTCTCAGTGACGATTATTGTTCAGTTCAGTATGCAATGAATGTCCTCGTTAATAAGTCACTCATAAAAATATCATACAATAAGCTGCAAATGCATGACCTATTGCAAGAAATGGGTCGAGAAATAGTTTGCCAAGAATTTAGAGAAAAGCCAGAAAAACGTAGCAGGTTGTGGGATTACAAGGATGTTTGTCATGTATTGGAGAAAAACAAGGTACTTGAAAGCTTGATAAATTTGCTTTTCTTTTAATTGTTACAAATATATGTTGGACAAAGAAAAATCGACCCATGTAAATTTTTGTTTCCGTTGAAAACAATCTTAATGACCATTGTTGTGCATTTCATGCTAACTCATTCTTTCATTTGTTTAACAGGGGACTGATGCAATTAAAAGCATATTCTTGGATTTGTCGAAAATTGAAGAAATAAATCTAGACCCTAGAGCATTTACAAATATGTCTAATGTTAGATTGCTTAAATTCTATATCTCGGGACATTTTGACGTTTCTAAAATGAGCTCTAAAGTGCACCTTCAACAGGGTCTAGAATATCTTCATGAGGAATTAAGGTATCTTTACTGGCATGGATATCCTTTGAAAACATTGCCATCGGATTTTGTCCCTCAGAATCTTATCGAACTCAACTTTCCTTTAAGAAAGTTGAGCAAATCTGGGAAGGACAAAAGGTAAACATTTGTTTATACTTCCTTAAATATATTTCTTTTGATGCTTAGTAATATTCTTCATTTCCTTCTGTAGAAAGCTCCAAAGTTAAAATATGTTGACCTCAATCACTCAACCAATCTCACTAGAATCCCAGAGCCATCAGAAACTCCAAATCTCGAGAGAATGAATCTTCGGAATTGCACAGGCTTGGCTCACATTCCCTCGTACGTCCAGAATTTTAACAAACTTGGTAACATGATTATGGCTGGCTGTGAAAGTCTTAGGTGCTTTCCGCAGAACATTCATTTCATATCTTCCATTAAGATTGATTGCTACAAGTGTGTTAATCTCAAAGAGTTTCCAAGGATTTCAGGCAATGTAGTAGAACTAAACCTAATGTGTACCCCAATAGAAGAAGTTCCCTTATCAATCGAGTGCCTACCTAATCTTGAAATCTTAGAAATGAGTTTTTGCTATAGTCTTAAAAGGCTTTCAACTAGCATTTGTAAATTGAAATATCTTAGCAGCCTTGATCTTAGTTATTGTATAAACCTTGAGAGTTTCCCAGAAATCTTGGAGAAAATGGAACTACTAGAAGAAATTAATTTAGAGGAGGCAAGTAATATCAAAGAGCTGCCATCTTCAATAGAAAATCTAGAAGGGCTCAAGCAGTTAAAGTTGACTGGTTGCACTAAACTTGGTAGTTTGCCAGAGACTGTGAGATAGTGGAAATCCCTCCAGATATTGGCTGTCTATCTCCATTGTTGATTTAAACAAAGTTGAAACACTTTCGTTGTTTGAATGCAGGGGTTTGGTATTGCCTCCTCTGTTATCGGGTTTATCTTCTTTGAAAAAGCTAGAACTAAGAGACTGTGAGATAGTGGAAATCCCTCCAGATATTGGCTGTCTATCATCATTGGAAAGTTTAAATCTGAGTGGAAATAACTTTGAGAGTTTCCCTACGAGTATCAGCCAACTTTCACGGCTTAGATGGCTTTACTTGGTCAATTGAGTCAAGCTTCAGTCGTTACCAGAGCTTCCACTGCTTTTGGTAATGTTAGGTGCAAGTGATAGCAAGCGGCTCCAATTTTTGCCAGAACTCACATCATGTCTAGAAGAACTGGATGCATCCATATTGCAAGCACTATCCAATCACACGGGTGAAAGACTATTCAAGCACGTCTCCAGTGCAACTGATATTTGCTAATTGCCTGAAACTAAATGAAAGTATTTGGGCAGATTTGCAACAAAGAATTCGGCATATGATAATTGCATCGCGAAGACTATTCTGTGAAAAGGTATGCAGTTCGATCTATTTCTCTTTATCTCTCCCGTGAATTACATCCAAAATCAAATCATGGCTTTAATTTTACAGGAATTTGATGGAATCAGCTTTTGTTTACCTGGAAGTGAAGTACCAGACTGGTACAGCAGTCAATCTATAGGATCTTCAATAACTATTCAACTGCCACATCGTTGTGGTAACAAATTCTTCATTGGGTTTTCTCTATGTGTTGCTATTGAATTTGAGTTTGAGGAAGATTCTTATTCTCCTGCCATTTTCTTCGGAGTGGGATGTAAGTTCGGGTCCGATCACTTTTGCCAATTGGTCAACAACTTGTGCGTAAACTCAAATCATGTCATACTTGGATTTTATCCTTGTTAGAATATTGGGTTATCGGATGGGGCCGCAGTCTCATTTGACTTCTTCATCCGCTATCAGTTGGTAATCGTAAAAGGTCCTCAAAAGGTCAAATGCTGTGGCGTAAGTCCAGTTTATGCAAATCCCAACACCTTTACACTCGAATTTGGTGACAGAAGTGAAGACTTTGATTATATGGATAATGCTCAAAGACAAATTGTTGGCGGATCTCACGAGTATGAACTGGAATCAATTCGCCGAGAGCAATTCAACGGGCCTCAACGACAAACTTCCAGGTTTTCTCAATTTTTGAAAAATGTTTGTTGTTTTGATTATGAACCGTGGACAAAGACATTCTTCCAAGACCAGGGGATATGACTCATGATCTGCTTCCTATCATATATAAGGTCCCTGCCCTGTTTGTACCTTTTGATAAAAGCAATAAGACTATGGGTATCTCGTATTTCTTTTCAAAAACAAATTTTCGTTACCATTTCTTGCTGAAGATTTCTTTCTCATTAAAATTGTGAAAAGACCCAATTAAGATTTATGGATCTTGTAATGGCCTAGTGTGTGCTTGGGTAATGATCAGAGTTGTGGAAAATAAAGTATGATTCCTTTTTGTCATGAATCCTTACACCAAAGAGTACAAAGAAATCCCAAATCTGTTAGGTCCCAGTCAGAACTAGCTGCAAATAACAAAATGAGTTTAAGTTGGTCTTCTTCGGGTGAGAACTACCACAGACACAAGTGTTTTTTTTTTTGAATAATTTCCCGATTATTTGTCTTCATTACTGGAGCTTATTTATATTTCCAAACATAACAAACAACTTCGTTTTGTAGCTGTGAATGAAGGCTTAAACAAAGCTAATAAAATAAAGCAGCTGATATCAAGTAAGCTACCCAGCTATAATATCGAAACCAAATAACAACTTAAACGCAACAACTAAACAAAGAATCCCCAACAAATCTGTAACGACTAGTTTGACGTGGTAAACCAACCGTTTAAGCCTTTGATGAAGTCAGCTCCAGTATCCTCACTAAAACGCAACTCTTCCACGTACTGCATTTCTCATGCACGGCTTGCATGTGCTCAAGCCGAATCGGTCCAGCCCTGACCCGGTCAACGGTTGATCATTCAATGTCAACGTTGACCGTAGACCAAACTTTGACTTAATTTTTTTTAATTTTATTTTTGTGACATTTTTGTTGCAATTTTAAATTCAAATATTGGTAGGTTTATATGTATTTTGAGATAAATTAATTGAAGAAACATGTTGCTAAAGTGAACTCTCTTGTGGAAATTAATTTATTTTGCAATATAAATGATTTTTTATATGTAATTTTTGTAAATATCGATCGGCCCAAAGGAAGATCCATATTTAATAGAATTATATGTGCACCTGTGGTAATAAACATGTGATGATTATTCAGTTTTACATGTAAGCAATAAATCGGCCCAAAGGAAGATTAATTGTTTGACATGTTCTTATTATCAGTGTCTGATTACTACACCGAGATATCACTTAAAAGTTAATATTTTGTCCAAATATGAAATATTAATGGAGTGTCCGGTATCTTGAGATGAGATTTACCTTTATTTGAATTTAATTTCTTTTAAGGCTTACAGGAGCTTGTTTTGTTTACTTGTTGCTCTTTGATTCAGTTATATCTCCTACTAATATTACTGCTAACATCAATCTATTCCTATGTTAAATTGATCTAACTTCAAATCATGGCAAGAGAACCTCTTAATAGTTCTCGCAGTCATGGATTTTGACATTGCGTTAAGGGTTGATTCTCCCCCACCTCTTACAGAAGAAAGTACCCTTAACGACAAGAGGGGTATGGAAAGGTGGGAGTGATCAAATCGCATATGTATCATGATCATGAAGAAGGTCATTCCGGAACCATTCAGGGGGCTTTATGTCTGCAAGGATAACTACGGCTAAACAGTTTCTTGCAGAAATTGAAAAGGGATTTGTCAAGAACGAAAGGGAAGGAACGAGTACGTTCTTGACAAATTTAATTTTAGCAAAGTATAAGGGCAAGAAAAAAAAACAAGGATAAGGAAGTTGCAGATACAATACCTCAAAAGAAACAATAAAAGAAATCGGATGATCGAGAAGCTACTAGTTGTTTCTTTTACGAAATTGAAGAGCATGGTTTGGTTTGTTCTGATGTTAATTTAACTTCAATACCTAGATACACGTGATGGATAGATTCTGGTGCAACCACTCACATCAGTGTGTCTATGCAAGGTTGCTTGAATTACCGAAAGCCCAATGATGGTGAAAGATACATCTATGTGGGTAATGGCAAGAAGGTTGAAGTTGAAGCAATTGGAAATTTTAGATTATTATTAAAGACTGGATTTTATTTAGATCTTGATAAAACATTTATTGTTTCGTCTTTTAGACGGAATTTGATTTCTGTTTCCGCTTTGGACAAATATGGTTATTCTTTTTCATTTGGAAACAGAAAATTCAGTTTATTTCATGATTCAAAACTAGTTGGTTCCGGTTCTTTGTCAAGTAATGCTAATCTTTATATGCTTGATACAATTGTTTCATTTAATGAATCCCTGCAATTAAGTACACGAGGATTAAAGAGAACATTAACCAATGAGAATTTAGCTGTATTATGGCACAAGAGATTGGGTCATATCTCCAGACAGATAATAGAAAGACTTGTGTCAGATAAAATTCTGGATCCCTTAGATTTTACAGAATTTGATATATTTGTTAATTGTATCAAGGGGAAGCAAACCAATAAAAGGATATTTGAAGCCAACACGACTTCAGATGTCTTAGAACTCACACATACAGACAATTATGGGCCATTTCCTACGGCAGCTTGAAATTATCAATAATATTTTATGATGTTCATAGACGAATTTTCTATATATGGCTACATATATCTTCTCCATAAAAAGTCACAGTCCTTGGATATGTTCAAAATCTTTAAGGCTGAAGTTGAAAACCAACTCAGCAAAAGAATCAAAAGCATTAAATCTGACTGTGGTGGCGAATACTATGGCAGATATGATAGTTCAAGTGAACAACGTCCAAGACCATTTGCTCAATTCCTAGATGAATGCGGTATCGTCCTACGTACATTATGCTGGGTTCGCCCACTATGAATGGTGTTGCTGAAAGATTAAACAGGACACTTAAGGACATGGTGAGGATAATGATTTGTCATTCTACCTTACCAGAATCACTTTGGGGGAAAGCAGTTAAGACTGCAACATATATCCTTAATAGAGTTACAACTAAAGTAACTGCCAAAACCTCTTACGAGCTTTGGACAGGTAAGAAGTCTAGTCTAAAGCACTTGTACATTTGGGGATGTCCAGTTGAGGCAAGGCCTTATAGGCATAATGAAAAGAAACTGGACTCAAGGACGGTGAGTTGCTATTTTATTGGATACTCATAACGATCCAAGGGATACAAATTTTATGATCCCACGACTAAGTCGATTTTGGAGTCAGGAAATGCTCGGTTCTTTGAAGTTGTCGAGTTTGCGAGGGGAGATACGACTAGAGACTTTGTCTTTAAATAGGAATATGTTAATATTTGCATAGGTGTTATTGGCATTGATCAGGGTCTTATTCCTGACTTTGTTCAAGACACAACAGATCAAGATAATGTTGGAAAACCCCCCATACAAGAAGTTGTTCCAGAAGAACAAACTCTACCACCCCAAAACCTTTGCCATTAAGGAGATTCATTAGAGAAAGGAGAAGTGCATTGCTAGATGATTGCATTGTATTTCTCTAAGAACATGAAGTAAACATTGGAATGATGGAAGATGATCAAATCAATTTTCGTCAAGCCATGGAAAGTTCCAACTCTCAGAAGTGGATTAATGCCTTGAATTGGGAGATGAAGTACATGAAAGAAAATGACGTATGGGGTCTTGTCCCATTGCCAGAAGGTGCGAAACGTATTGGTTATAAATGGATGTTTAAGACCAAAAGGGAATCCAAAGGCAATGTGGAAAGGTACAAAGTGCATGTTGTCGCAAAGGGCTTTATATAGAAAGACGACATGGACTATAAAGAGACTTTCTCTCTAGTTTCTTCGAAAGACTCTTGTAGGATTATAATGGTATTGATGGCGCATTTC
This sequence comes from Citrus x clementina, assembly GCF_000493195.1. Classification (NCBI taxonomy): domain Eukaryota; kingdom Viridiplantae; phylum Streptophyta; class Magnoliopsida; order Sapindales; family Rutaceae; genus Citrus; species Citrus x clementina. The sequence goes on along the minus strand of NW_006262339.1, from coordinate 16,864,891 downwards.
AATCTTGAGTTACATCATATAGATGTAAAAACGGTGTTTCTCAATGGTGACATTGATAAGACAATCTATATGGTGCAACCAAAAAACTTTATGTCCGAAGACCCAAAGAATCTGGTATGCAAACTTAAGAAATCCATCTGTGGGCTCAAAAAGGCATTTCGACAATGGCATTTTAAGGTTCATCAAGTAATCATCTCATTCGATTTCAAGATGAATTTGGTTGATAATTGCATATACCATCAATTTTGTGAAAGCAAAATATATTTTTCTGGTTTTATATGTCGATGATCTTTTGCTTGTCGGCAATGATATAGGCTTATTGCACAACACCAAGAGATTTCTAGCAAAACAATTTGAGATGAAAGATCTTGGTGACGCCTCTTTTGTATTAGGCATACAGATACGTCGGGATCGCTCCTAAGGTATTGTTAGATTATCACAAAAGAGGTATATCGAAACGGTTCTCAAGAGATATGACATGCAAGATTGCAAACCAGGTGATACCCTTGTGGTTAAAAGAGACAAGTTTAGTCTCAATCAGTGCCCTAAGAATGATTTTAAGGAAAAAGAAATGCAAAATATACCTTATGCGTCAGCAGTAGGAAGTCTTATGTATGCTCAGGTTTGTACGTGACCAGATATTAAGTACGTCACTAGGATGTTAGGCAGATATTTAAGTAATCCAGGAGTAGACCATTAGAAAATAGCCAAACAGGTCTTGCGGTATTTACAGAAACAAAAAACCTACATGCTCACATATCAAAGGTCGGATAAGCTTGAGATCGTTAGGTATACTGACTCCGATTGTGCTGGATGTCAAGATAGTATGAAATCTACTTCGGGTTACATCTATCTACTAGCTATGGATATTGTCTCTTGGAAGAGTGCTAAACAGTCTCTTATAGCCTCTTCTACGATAGCAGTAGAGTTCATAGTATGTTATGAGGCATCCAATCACGGAATATGGCTGCAGAATTTTGTCACGCGGCTACGCATAGTAGATGGTGTTAGTAGATGGTATTGATAGACCACTCAAGTTATTTTGTGACAATAAATCAGTAATGCTATATTCCAATAACAACAGGAGCTCGACGAAGTCGAAGTATATAGACATCAAGTTCCTGGTTGTTAAAGAAAGAGTTCAGAGTGGACAGTTGTATATAGAGTACATCGGCACAGACTCCATGATTACGGATCTGCTAACTAAGGGATTGCCACTCAAGACGTTTCATGAGCACATTGCTCATATGGGTGTCGTGTCATTAAAGGATATTCATTTTTAGTGGAAGTTTGTGATTTTAGATGCTCTTATAATATAGACATTTTCAGTTATTTTAGTTTATAGATATTTCAGGTTATTTTCTGCAAAAATAATGTTTTGATTTATTCACACTCTGATTTTGGTATGGTTAGATCTCACTAAGGTTTTAGGTGGACCAGTTGGAAATAGGCATGTTAAGACCACATTGCATAAAATTTCCATGCTACACATCTACATCATGATCCATGTCATTCAATTGTATTGGCATAGTGACTATAGATGGGTCAAGTTACGATAGTTGTAACGAAGGCTGCTTTAATCCTATGTTGGTATAGTTGATAGACCAGATTGATTACAGATACATTTTGGTAATGACAGTAAGGTTGAGCTCATACAGTTATTTTTGCAAAACATAATTATAAGATTACACATATAGCCCAAGTGGGAGACTGTTAGAATTTTTAATCTAATATTATTGGATCCTTAATCTAATATTATTGGATCCTTATATGTGAATAAATATGTATTGAGGACTGTCATATAAGGTTAAGCCCAATTAAAAGTTATATATATAGGTTTTCGGTATTATGAGCTTTAATATATCTAATAGGGTATGGGTCTTTAATGTGTAGAGACTCAATAGTATTCTAATTATATGATGGGCAGAATTAGGAACACCCAATGACAACAGGAAAAGGTTGTCTATATAAGTTGTTATGGTCCCCAGGTCACACGTATCTTTCCATTCTCTACTGACATCCCATCATTAGAGAGAGAGCACAGAGAGAACTAAAAGACTCTTTAAGAGAACGTGTAGATATGAAAGACCAACCACACTACTCCAGAGAAGAATTAAGTATTATGGATTCAGGTACGCTTTCGCATAATTTTGTTATTGATTCTTGGTGATACAACATGAATGTTCTTGGATTTATAGGTGATGATTTTCACCAAAAGGTTTTTTACCCCAACAAGTGGTATTAGAGCTTCTTCACATTGAATCATTGAGAATCAAATTTAATTTTGATTAATGATAAAAATTTTGGTGTTCTCGAATTTAATAATACTAGAATTATTAAAATCATTAAATTTTGAGGACAATTAATTTTCTTTATCTAATTGAGATCACTATTTTAACCTCAATTGAGATTTTAATTTTGTTTATCTAATTGGAAAATTAATGCTTTGAATTGTATTGTTTAATTTTTATGGATTTGCTTAACTGAATTATTGCATACTCAACTAAACTAAAGGTCAGATCTCCATTTCCTAGTTCAATTTGTGGTTTTATTTTTTAATTTTTGAGTGGTAGTCTATTGTACTTGGATGCAGGCAAACAGAGTTACAATGGCTAGGACACACAGCACATGTAATTGATCAATGTAATTGATTCTTAAGTTTCCTAAAGGTACTAACACTGGCTAAAGGTTCTTCATGTTTAAATAATTTCATTCAAATTGGATTGATAAACCCTAGCTTATCTTATTCAAATTTATTTTGGTATTATTTATTTCAGTTTTACGTTAATGAATTTGCACATGTTCTCTTATTGTATATGCCCTTTCTTGTACAGTCAATACAGTATTGTTTAAGTGGTGCAATGATAGAATATTGATTATCCTCTAATAGAAGTTGATTTTGATTGATTTTATAAAATCTATTGAATATCATATAAATCACATTTCATTTACTTTATGTGCAAGGGATTTTGACAACTCTTTCTCAAAGTAATAAAGAATACAAGTAGGACTATCTGACCGGTCCATTTCTTGCTAAATTTTGTTATGGTAATTCGCATTCTGTGGCTTTTGATTAGTGATCTTATAGCTTAATGAGTTACTGTATTTCAAAACTTTAATGCTATTTAAAACCTCTATTTTGGTTGAGTGAACTTTTTTTTCACATATTGGCTCTAGTCAATCATTAGTACATGTTTTAACAAATTTCTAGGTACTTTTTTCCTATGACACTTGTAGCTTTATTCATCTATAGATATGCACTCGCATATTTTCTTGACCTTTGTTAGTTTACTATAAAATTTTGCCTTTTATATTTGAAGGTAAATGGATGAGGTTTACTATGCTTTGGCCAATGTCTTATTCCTATATCAAAAATAGCCATTTTGACTACAGTTGGGCTGGATTTTACGGGAGCATTATTGATGGGAACCCATCTTACAAGTATAGTGCAGAAGGGAATTCTTATTGCTCATGTATTTTAGGAGGGCATTTTGCTGGCTTTCTCTCTTCTTTGGCTATTGCTGGTACTTGGTTGCAGGTTCATTATTTGAGCTTCCTTTGTTAACTAATATTGTAATCTTGATTATGATATTGCAAATTCTTTTGAGAGGCTTTTATTATAAATTTAATTGAGTATGCAATAATTCAATTAATTTGTTTTTCTTTCTACGAATCTCCTCGACTCTAATATTCCTTGTGCTCTAATTCTTACAAAGTAAAACAAAAAAAAGTTTCAATCAAAACATGTCACAAGTCTTGGTATCTGCATATGCAAAACATACAATTTACATATATATGATTGGCCAACAACTATGGAATATGGGTCCTTCCTAGTGACCAGACTTGTATCTTTAACCGAAGCTGGTGCTTTTAGATAAATGTGATTTTGAATAATTTTTTAATTTAATTATTTGCATCACATTTTCTTTGAATTTTGGCCTTTTTTTATGGATTTGCTTCTAATTGATCTATGTTCCAAGTTAGTTGCTTGCTATGTCTAAATGCCATTTAAGTAGTTTTACTAATCCTAGCTTAGTTGAATTAATTTTTATTGATCATAACTCTTGTATTTTTTTTCTTTTCTCTATTGGTTAATGTCAAATTAGTTTTTGAGATTTTTTTTTTCAAATTATAGGGAGAATATAAAAAATGGTGCAGAAGTGGTGGCCAATATCCATGGCTAGAAATAATGAATAGATAACCATTCTTATTCTCAAAGAAAGTTTCTTAGTTGTGGAACCAACTGATTTGCAAATTAGTTTTATGTTGAGCTGATTTCTTGTAACGTAAATATATATAACTATATTTATTTCGGAAGTAAATGTATATGTTTATTAAGATCATATTTTATTAAGGTCATATATACATTGAGATTTTATGTTTTTATTTGGATAGAAGTAACTAGACTAAATAATTATTATGTTGTGACTTGTGAACTTAACACATATTACGTGTCTACCATAAGATATTCTCTAATATACACCCTTTTTTTCCTTTATATGCAGAGGCCATTTGCAATTTGAATTAATCATAACTTTGCAACCTCAAGCATCAAATTTGAGGTTTAACTTTTAGAAACCTGAAACTAATTTGATTTAGTTTTATTTGATGTAACAAGTATTTGAAACTTATTTTCTCATTAGCGTGTAATTAGTACTCACATTTTTTTATTGCACTTATTTTTTATGTATTATTAATCATAAACACTAATATAGCATCGTAACATTTTGATACGGCAGTGTCATAATTTTGGTGATATTGTAGTAATAGTAATCACTGACACCATATTCATGACACCACAAATAAGTGTCATTGTGTTCTGACCGCTAGATTACTAACACAATTAACACATGTCATTAAAAGTAATTACTGACACTATTCTAATGTCAATAAAAACTATTTCTCTAGTAGTGAATTCTTGGCAAAGAAAATAAAACATGATTTTTATTAGAGACCTTGCCACTTCCAGGATATTATCACAGTTCACAAACGTTGTTTATAAGTTTACTTCTAGTTCATGAAGGCTGTCTTCTCTTGCATAGAAAATTTGGAAGCTAACTAGCCAAGCCCTAGAGTTCATGTTGTGAAGGAGTACGGCGTACAGAAATCTTGGGGTAGAATTTTGACAGGAAATAGATTTTGCTACATGAAGATATTATGCTAATTGAAGAACAGTGACATAATGATAGGTTTAAATTTCTTGACATTTACATTTTATAATAAAAATGATAGAAGGCTTAATTCTTTAGGATTGGGGGCTTTTCATCGACAACATTTTCCATTGATGTGTGTTTTGATGGCCTTGTGTCACACGATGATTATTCTGTGTAGCACACTAGCGCAGTACTTAATTAGATAACTTCTACTTGAAAGTTGTTAAGTAAGCCTTGAACTTATCGACTATCTAAGCAAAAGATATTTCTGGAAAAGTTAGAGAGAAGAGAGAGTAATTGAGCTAAAGAGAACTTGTATTCATAAGAGTGTATGTACAAGAAAGCTTGAGAGCTTGCTTTGAGTTGCTCACAAGTTTTCTTGCTTGGACGAAAATGTTAAGTGACAAACCTTTTTATAGAGAGGTTTGTCTAGTTCTAAAATCTTCTTTGTCCAGAGAGTTCTCATACCTTAAAGAGAGCTCCTATTTACAACATCCTAGACTAATTTAGAGTATTCTACATTCAAGCCGCATGCTACAATGCTTTAGCAATATCTAGCGATTTCACAACTATGTACTAGTAAAGAATGTACTAGAGATGAAACTTTCTAGAGTCAAGCCAAGCTAGCTCAACTTAGACTTGTCTAGTTAGCCTATTTGGCTTGAAATTTGAGCAGTCCACAATGCTTGTCTCAATAATATTACTATTGTAATTAAGGAAAAAGACATTTACAGATGCTCTTTTAATTTCATATATGTCATGCAAATATTTTTGAGTATTAAGCTAATATCAATATGTCCTAACAGATTTGATAGATTAATAGATTTATGCTAATATAAATATTAAAACTTATATAAATAAAACATATAACATAATTTTGTATCTTATTATGAATGTTAAATAAAAAATTATTTGAATATTATTAATTTGTGAAACAAATTTTATTAATATTAAAACATATATGATAGATTAATAATATTAAAATAATTTTTTAATTTTCAAAATAATTTATAATATTTTGTCCTGGTCTAATAATATTCTCCACAAAAGATTTAATTGCAGTCGCACGGTGCATGAGCACAATATTTGCAGCACTAATGTTAGCAGAATTGTGAATGAATTGATTTCTCCAAGCAACACCAAAGATACAGGGTTGTTTTTCATCGCTCTTAATCAACCCCATGTTCTTAAGATGATAGTAGATCTAATTCTTCGAGTCCAAATGAAAAAAAATTATTCCATAAATTATTAGGGAACAATTTAAGCCACAGCTGCCGAGCAGTATCACAATCCCTCAACACATGAATGGTATCTTCAAGGTTGTGGCCACATCTACAGCAAGCAGCATTTGCGGTAATGTGTCTTCAGTAGAGCTCAAATTTGGTTTTTATCCTATTGCTTACAGTGAGCCGAATCAAGGTTCTGATACTTTGGGGTCCATTCCATTTCCACGCCAAATTCCACAAAGAGTTATTGGCCATAGTATTAGACTGGTGGAAGGAGAGATATGCCGATTCTGCTATGAAATGCCCTACATTAAAGTGAGCCCAGTAACATTGATCCTCGCCACTATTAGCACAAAGGGCTTTAACTGCAGCAATCTTTAGAATTATGTGATTGGGAGAAAATGAGAAAAAAAGTGCCAATTCCAATTGCCATTGTCATTTAAAAAAATCAGCCATGCACACACAAACTTATTAGCTGATCAGAGATCGGGTTCAAGGCATATGATTGTAAATTATCAACCTCATTGATCCATAAATCCCACCAGAATTTCAATCTTTTTCCATCACCAAGGGCCCACCGAGTTCCCTTCAAAACATGGTCCCAAACCTTCCCCTAAGCACACCGCAAGTGGGAACCATTCCTTGTTTGTAAGCTATAAGGAAGGCAAGTAGTATCAATCTTGTACTTGGAAGCCAAAACCTGAACCCAAAAATTATTAGGAGAGTTGACCAAGCCCCACCCAATTTTCATCAACAAAGCTACATTCATACGAGATAAATTTTTAAGACCAAAGCCACCACACATTTTGTGTTGGCATAGAGTGCCCCAATAAAATGCTTGCAGGTTTGATCAATTTTATTAAGAACTAAAGTTGGGAATTTTGTTGACTACATGGCATAAGTAGAGAGATCTTGAACGACCGATTGCGCCAAAGTAATTCTGCCCACCAGAGAAAGATGCTTGGCATTCCATCCCGATAAACGCTACTGCACTTCATCAAGAATCTCTTGATAACTCGGGAGTGAAAGGTGGGCATATCAAGGTATTTCCCAAGATTCTATGTTACTGAAAACCTGAGCATATTCTTTATCTCTTGAATTGTGTCCATCTGAACATTCTAAGAAAAGAAAATTTGAGTTTTGGTTTGTTCACCTTTTCTCTAAAGCTAGAACAAAAAGTATCCAAGACCTCATTTATCACATGAGCTTGGTCATCAGAAGCCTCTGCCAGAAGAAGAAGATTGTCAGCAAAAAAATAAATGAGTAATAAGGATACCTCCACAAGGAAGCCTAATTGATTTCCAACGCCCATTCTAAACTACATGATTGCTTCCATGATTGAGCCTCTCGATGCATATGACAAAAATATAAAGGGATAAGGGGTCCCCTTGTTTGATTCCTTTATATAGGATAAAACTTTCCATAAGCTCACCATTCCACAAAAGTTGCATCGAAACTGTGGTAATACACTCCCTGATAATATGAACCAAGTCCCCCGATAACCTGATTACTTCTAGGGTCCCGTGGATAAAATCCCAAATCAAGCAGTCATACTCCTTTTCCAGGTCAACCTTGATAGCCATTTGACCGATTTTACCCCTTTTATTTTTCATGGAGTGGGTGATTTCCTAGGAACAATAACAATTTTAGTTATATGCCTCCTAGGGACAAAACTCGTCTGGGCAGGCCCAATGAGCTGCAGCAGAATGGTTTTGAGTCGGTTAGCCACAAGTTTAGTTATAGTCTTGTAAACCACTGTGCAAAGACTAATTGGTCTAAATAACTTAAACTAATCCAAATTGTTAGTCTTGGGAATCAACACAACAAGAGTTTGATTTAACTCTCTTGGCATTTGCTTTCCCGAGAAAAAATCTTTAATAAGCTGACAAATTGAGGACCCAACCACATGCCATTTAGTCTGGAAGAAGATGGCATGAAGACCATCTACTCCCGGAGCTGTCATTGGGCTTATGCTGAAAACCGTATCTATGATCTCTGCATCATCAACAATCCTGCTCAGATTGTTAAGAATACAATTATCAATTAAAGGGAAATCATGAATAAAAGAATATTGGATGTGAACACCTCCCTTTTTCGTGTACAAATTGCAAAAATAAAAAAAATGAATGGGCTTTGATATCAGCTTCATCATAGATCCACTTATCCAAGTCATTTTTTATCATGCCAACTCTATTTCTTCAGCGTCTCTTAACAATTTTTTTATGGAGAAAAGCCATGTTCTTATCCCCCATAGACAATCCATTCTCTTCGAGATTTTTGGAACCATAACAGTTCTTCTTGAGTTGAAACTCTTTCAAGGTCTCTCCTTAAGTTGATTTCTAACTTAATTAATCTCTTTGAATGCTCAAATGGGTTTATTTCAATTGCTATAGGTGTTAATGTGCAAATGTACAAAATAAGTAATAGACTAATGAGTATTCAAATTGTCTCCACAGGGATTGATGTTATCAGATTTGCTACAGCAATCTTAATGGTGCAGTTTTGTTTTAAATTAAAATAAGACAAATTGTGAAACTAATGAATTAATTAAACTAAGAATGCAATAAGTAAAATGCAATAAGGAAAATTCTCACGTCAAACACAAGAATGTAATCAATGGGAAATGAGTAGTTGAGTGAATAAACTCACTTAATGGCATTGACTATATTTTCAATTACAGCACTAGACAGATTCCTTCATGCATCCTCAGCTATCGCATGTTGGATATCTTATACCTAATGTAACCTAACAGTGACCAATTGTTACGCCAACATTAAATATAGTATTAAACGTTCTAGATTCCATTTACCCTACAAGATGAATCCCTATATCTAATTCTTCACTAATTTTAGATCAAATATGACCCTATTAAAATTGAGTAACTCAACTTGGGAAATCCAATCTAAAATTAAATATTGTCTTAATTTGTTCCACTAAGTCAGACATTTTTGAAGTTTTTTCTTAGCTAGTATCCACTAAATGGGTGGTCAACTAAAATAAGAAATTGCAATAAATAGAATTAAGACAAAATGCTATAGCAAACATAGAGCAACACACATATGCCAGTCAAACATTTATTAAGATCGTTTATCACTCAACTCCAATCAAATTCAGTTCATGACTTGCAATAGAACAGTGAGTAAAGTTGTTATAACCATCCAATATATTCTCATTATTAAATAGAAAACAAGAAAAAAAAAAAAGAAGAACTGAAGTCTACTTGATCGTATTGATATCTTCTCTATTTTCTCCTTGAATCCTCTGTTACAGCCTTCAATCTGTCTCTTAATTTTTATTTTCTTATTGTTTCTACTTGGTATTCTTCTTAAGTGACAGCTCTCCCTTTTTCTTTTCATGCGTGCTCCTTTTATAACTTAGGATTAGGGCAACTGAAAGTGTGTGGCACGTATCCTCCATTTTTTAAAATTTCATATTGCAATCTTTTAGTTATTGCGCACAAAATCTAGTCTGTCATTACTCTAGGATTACTACAGCAACGGCTACAGCATCTGCACTGTTCCAGTCTTGTTTCAATTCCTCTGTAGTCCAGTTCTTTCATTATCTCTGCAAGTCTGTTGCAACAGCATTCCATGCCTAAAATTTGAGCTTTCGGTCATCAACAATTATGCACATAATCTAAGCACAAAAATGATCTAATAGCAAACTCAATTTATTAAAAATAAATTAAATGGATGTTCATGCCAAATATAACTAAAATACAATAAAAAAGCACATTATTTACTTTCTAAGTAATCTTGATTTAAGTGTAAAAGTGTCATGAAAGCTCTCATTTCATAGAGTTATAGCGCTTATCAAGAGTTCGTTGGATTCCACCTATTTTGGAAAACAACTCCTTTTTTCGTTCAAATATGTGGCCAAAAGTGTCTTTATTTCAATTTCCTACTTTGTTGACGAAATCAGTAGTAGCATTAATATAGTTCAAGTTGCCACTCCAGATACTTTCCACAAAGGGTTTGAATATCTCATCGGTTTGCCAGGAAGCTAAAGCGAAAAGGTGTCACATCCATACGATCAAAGTTATTTTTTCTACAGCGAACCAACACTAGTCTATGATCGGAATTTAATTTGGGGAGGTGGAAAACTTTCGCTGCGTTGTTCATCATCATTCACTCTTCATTACACATCACACGATCTAATCTCTTTGATAAGTTTCCTCTCTACCATGTGTAGTTGAGACCCTTAATGTTTGGTTCCATAAGATGGTTTTGATGGAACCACTCGTTAAAGAGAACATACATACCACTGATCCTAGCTGACCCTTTTCTCTTTTCAGATACTTTTCTAATTGCATTAAAATCCCCACCAATTATCCATGGGCCATTGACAGACTTTTCAAACTCATCTAACTCGGACCACAAAATTTTCCTTACCATGGGAATAAGATCCGCATATACTGTCGTGATCCAAGAACTAGAACCACTCGAATCAATAATTTTGAAATGGATAAATTGATTATGATTGATGATAATCTCCACCTTCAAACTGTCATCCTAGGGGATTCAAATTCCACCAGAAAAACCCCTAACTTCCACTCAGTAAGATCTCTGGAAACCACTTTTTTTAATGAAACCATCGGCCTTACCCCCACTAATGTGAGGCTCGAATAAAGCAATCAGATTCAGTTTGTAGTTGCTAATAAAAGTCATAAAAGTCTTACAAAATCCAAGCAAGAGGACTCCCTGGAAATTCTAAAACATTGTGTTGTACATCATTAAGAAGGAAATAAAAAAGGTAGAAAAAACCCTTACAAATCTTGCTGAAAAGTAAGTTGTTCAAGATCTATAGCATCTTCGTCCTCCAACTCAGCCTCATCCGACGGGCCCTAGTCATCTTGCTATCTTCCATATATTCACTGTCGTGTAACTGATCATCCAAATTTTCCATCTCCAAGTCTCCCATATCAGGTGGGTACCCCATTGGATTCATGTTGTTGCCCATCACAAGAAGACCTGGCCTCTCACTACAGGATGTATAGATGGATATAAGGTCCTGATTCTCAATATCCATTGCCTTAACAAAAGTAACGGCTGTATGTTTCTTAAGGTCTAAATTGGTGGGGACAAAATTTGGTTGCATGGGCTTTGTGGAAATTGGTTTGGAGGCTGTGACTATACGTGAGCTATTAGTGGCTAGGATGGAGATTTGCATGGAGAGAGCATGATTATGGCACGTGGGGTTTGTGCAGCTGTTAAATTGATTATTATAGTACGTGGGGTTGCTAATTTGATATTCTTTCTTTCGTAAACAAAGATTTTACATGGTTGAAGAAGTGTTTGAGTCAGAGATTGCACTTTGTTTTGGGTCGTGTAAGGTTGTTTGTGTAGATTTCGGGTGGGTTAGCCTAGTTTGGTTCTTTTTGGGTTCTTTTTTGGGTCCGTAGGAGATGTTTTAGATGGTGCAAGCATGGAGGATTTATTTCCTTCGTAAAAAAGAGGTGCAACGGTCAAATTTAGCTCAACAACTATATTGGAATCTTCTATATTTAGTTCATCATGATTTTCATTCATAGAATCATTGGCTAGAATATCGAATCTCAACCTTCATTCTGTTTTTTAGAAATATTTCCGCTTGATGCCTTGGCCCTTGGAAGAATCTTTTTCTTTACTTCCCGTAAACCTTCCTTTTCTAGACACTATCATCCACGGCCCAACCTTGGCTCTAGTGAATTCTAATTCCGTCATCACTGCGGTCTCATCACCATTTGTACGTAACTTCCATTCCCTTGGTCTGTTGCACATCATTTTTTGAGGTTTTCATCAGTTTTCTTATTCAGACAAGTATTTGATGTATGCCCATAAATCCCACATTCAAAATAGATCATAGGGAGACCTTCGTATTCAACTCTTTGTAGTTTCCCATCTAACAAAAAATGGTATATCAATGGTCTCTCAAGATCGATTTCAACAGATATTCAAGCTAACTTGCCCTCTAGATGCCAATTTTGTATAGTAATCGATTTGTATAACAGTTTCATTTATATGGCCCAACATTCTAAGAACTTTCTTGTGGTAATAATGCAGGGGCATCTCTGGGAGTCGAATCCATCAGGTGACTACATTAATTTTCTCATCTGGACTATCGAACCTTGGCGACCTTTTTTTAACTGTAAGTATTAGCCTGAGATGTTCCAGGGTCCTTATGTTAAAGCAAACTGAGCATCCTCTTCATTTCTAAACGAATAATGTAGTATCCATTTTGAGTAGCAGCACAACTATAAATGAGGCATTGGCAAGTCGGCAAATCACCATAAAATAAACCCAAGTTCTTTTTCATCTTCTTCTTAAGAAATCTTTGCATCTGTTTCAAAACCATTATCTATTTAACTCATCAACATAAGCATTCAACATAATCAAGATCAAACATTGTCTCAACTTAATGGATTCTCAAAACTCAAACACATCTAACCAATCAATCATGCAACAAGTTTATGAGCCAGCTTCGAGGAACTTTCTTAACGGCAAATCGAATCTGTTGATGTCATATGAGAGTTGAGGTGAGGATATCTAAATCAGATAATAATCCTCACAAGCTTTATTATAGATGCCTAAACAAAACAACATGCGACTACTTCAAATGGTGGGTTCTAGAAAGGAATGATTTCAACAACGGAGCTGTGTTTGAGGGGATTATAGGTGCAATTATGGATTGCGATACATTGAGTGCTATTGAATCAAATGTGAAGGAAGTAAAGACTATTATGAAAAAGAAGCTGCAAAAGTGAGGATTTAGAGAAGGCGCTGTGAAGATGATGATGTATCCGAACCAAGCTATGTTTATGCTTAATTTAGTAATGCTTATTAAGAACTAATATGCCTAAGCAATCCTAGGCATGAAGAATGCAATAAAGTCTAGAGTATAGTGTTTTTTGTATATAACGTACTGATTGATAAGAAATAAAATGCATGTGTAATCCAATGTTTGAAATCAAGGTAGCGAACCAACAACTGATAGTCTACAATATCAAACCATAAGTTGCTGTATAAACTAACAGTATCCAGCACATACAATGAATAACACATAACAACACAAGCTGCTGTTCAATTTTAGCAAGTACACAGAGTGAAAACCATCTACCACAACAACCTCAAACACAACACAAACTGCTTTTCAATTTGATAGTGCCCAGCATACAAAACAAACAACACATAATAGCAACTAAACTGAATATGAAAAGTGTTTATTAACACAGCCAAGATCATTTCACACAACATGGGTTTGAACAATAAAAATAAACTGACTTCACTTAACAATCTAAATGTCTTGCCTCCAAAGTGGTTCACGTTGTTCACTCTATATTTAAAAAGGTTTTTCCTCTCTAAAATTTTTCTAGGAGCTTTACAATAATTGACGACCAATTACTTGTAGATAATAGTCATATCTTTATATAAGACTTATAAACCTAAAAGTAAAAATTACGTGGGATCCTTCGGGCTCTCTATCTTCAGTAATTGGATTAAGATAAAACTCTTTTATTTAATATATAACTCTTATCCTTAAACTTAAAATTTAAAATATTTCAAAATTGAATTTGAAATATTATCTTCTTATTTATCTTATTCAACAAGATAATAGACTTCCAATTAATTGTAATCCGGTCCGTCAACATATTGTAATTTACCCCTAAGGTATAGAAAATTTCAAGTGAGACCCCTTATCAACATAATTATTTTAATCAGTCCCTCCATCAAACTATATTCCACCTGCTATTCTAAGTTTATATTTAAAACTCACTACCGAATTGTTCATGTAATCTTTTGTTCTAAATTTTCATTTCTTAACTGGACTCATTAAAAGAATTTTCAAAATAATAAATATATACTTTTATATATCAATAAAATAATTTAAAAAATATTGCTGGCCAGCCTTTTAAGTTCAATTCATTTATGAAAATTGCTTGAAAATACTTTCTTATAATTGAGAATGATGGATCCCTTGTTGAGCATTTATATACTTTGAATATTATTTTTATAACCAATATGTCTGTATATTGCTAATAAACATGATTAGCATCACCAGTTGATAATATCAAGGTCACATAGACAGTATGCAAAGATATAGAAATCTCTTAGGTCTAAGAACAATTAATAAATTGCAGCTGAACTGCCTTTTACTTTTGACAGTGATTATTTTATTTGGGTGTTTTAAGTTGACCTAGTTCAATTTATGTACTTGTTACATTATACCCACTTGTTTACTGAAGGTCACTACCTCAATGATGGAGTAAATCATTCTATCATATAGCAGCACAACAAGTGTAGACAAAATTTGTATTTTAATATTAACATGAAATTGTCTAGAACAAATATTAGGTTCGCAAGGTATTGAAAGTGTCTAATAACCACTAGTATGATTTTTCTACAATATTACCTAAAAATAATCTTATTTTATATACCACATATAACAAATAAATAAGTACCCACAAATATAATAAATCCAAATTTGTTTCAAGAGCACATATGTCTAACATATGTACACAAGCTACTGTTCAAAGTATAGCAAGCACACATAGTGACAACCATCTATAATATCAACCTTAAACACAGTACGTGCTACTATTCAATCTAATAGTATCTATCACACATAACAAATAACACATAATAACAGCTAAACTGAATTCGTACAAGCTGCTTTTCAAAATATACCAAGTACTCACTGTGACAATCATCTATAACAACAACCTTAGACACTGCACAAGCTACTGTTAAATCTAACACTATCAAGCACACAAAACAACTATCACTTTATAACAGTTGGTACATCCCTCAACAAAAGTTAATATGACATTATGACTATATTAAGCAGTGCACTTCCTAAAAATTACCCTTTTAATTAAAATATATGTAATCATAAATATTCTAATATTTGGAATGTTGTAGGTTTACTTATATTTTGCTATCAATTTGTCTATCCAAACTTCAAAGTGATTATTTTTTTTTTTTTTGGAATGAGTTAAACACTATAATGAATAAATGGTAAATCCCAATAATTGAAAGTATCATTCTCTTTGAATTTAATAAAAAAAAATATTTATCCTTGAATTTGTGGTTTAATTGTGTCATTTTCTCAAAATATTTCTGATCTAAAACACTCTCATTTCAATTAAATAAAATAATATAAATATCGGTGATGTGAATTATTATTTAAAATAATTTATTATAGGCCAATGTAACATAATTATTTTGAAGACTCATGTAACACACCGATTATTCAACATATAATTCTTTTGCTTTAAATTCTAAAAGTTTTATTTCTAACACCTTAAATAAATTTTGATTGAACAAGTAGCAAATCAATATATTTTAGGATCATCATATGTTGCAACTGTGGTACCATACCACAGTTTTTGTCCTTATTCAACTAGGTTGTTGGATGTTTCATTGGTTAATCTAATGGCTGAAATTAATTATTGGATAATTGATATAGAGACCTACAATCGTTGGAGCCGGTTGTGTACTAATGTAATATCATTTGCGAGCTTGCGGTGGGAAAGTTTGTTGGTACTGCATCAATATGGAACTGATTTCATTTCAAATCAATCTGGAGACAGCAAAATAAGACAGAAAATTGGAATTAGGGCTTAGCTATGTTTGTCACAATTAAAAATTCCTGATGACTCGTAATGTGAATATGGCATGTGTCTTGTAGGCAATCGATGGCGAAATTATAATCAACAGGGCAAGGGGCAATCGGAAGTTAGCGGTGTTGAATGTTTAGGCATATATGAAATCAGAGAAGTGAGATTGGTAACGAGGAGTCGTTGGTTAATTTAATTGCAACAAGCATTGGATTGAAGGAGGAAGATGCAATAAAATTCTTGCAGAATAAAATGAAGAATGGCCCTGTACAAGGAAATCAAGAAACAATGAGGGCATAAGCTAGTGCAACAGTCCAAGCAATATATGTTCTTTTCATTTTTTTTCTTTCGTCTTTGTGAATTATGCAAGCGTGGAAGAACTTTTCAGTGAACATAACTTCAAGCCAGCAAGGAAGATGTGAAGAAACCAACCGCATATATACACAACTGCAACAATAATTCAATTTAACTTTCAAAATAAAATAAAAAATTAAATTGCAGCATGAGATAAATTAAAGCTGCACAAGACTATAGAGAAATGAAAAAATTAAAAAACTCCATCATGAAATGATATGAAATATCTTTTGATGTTTGATGAGTGAGAAAATTTGGTCAGGATTTATGGATATAGAGAAAGAAGAGTGTTAGAAAAGAGAATGGCTCATAAGATTGTTTGTTCCTTCATCCATTTGGCCTTTGCAGAGGCTTCCTTTGATTTTCACCCTGACTTCATAAATTCCTCAAAATTTCCTTCTTGATAACAGTCATCGTCGTTCAGAGAGAGATGAGTCACTCACCATGCTTCGTCACATCCAAATTTACTTTTTCTTGACCGATTTCTCCGGTCTTTTCCAACACAGACGTAGCCATCTCTTTTGCATTCAATTGGTTGCTTTTAAATCCAATGGTTATATTAGATGAGGACAAAAACTGTGGTATGGTACCACAGTTGCAATATAGGTGGATCTTATATTTTAAAATTTTATGACTTCAACATAAGTGTGTTTGATCTTTTAAAAAATTAACTTAAATTAAAGAATTGTAAAATATGGCCATATTTTACTTTTTTTTTTTTTTGAAAGGAAGTTCATTAAAACAAAAACATTACAAATTGTTCAGCAAGCACAGAGGTAGAACATGATTCCACTCTCCGGAACCTCTTGCCCTAGCAACAGAATGGGCAGCAAAGTTCGCAAATCGACGCACAAACGAGAATTTTACTTCTCTTGTAGACATAACAAGAGATCAACACTCCTCAATTATAAGGCCAAAACCATTGGGGCTGGAAAAATTCTCAATTAAAGCATGAAAGACTTGAAGGTTGTCCATTTCGATAATAACACAAGGCAATTGCAGCCTCTTGATCCAGGTGAGAGCCTCTCTAATGCTAAGAACTTCAGCCTCTAGTGAGCCAAAAATACCCAGAAAACACTCACTTTTCTGCCACAAATTCACCAACAAAGTTACGGATTACACACCCAACACTGAACTTTCCTTGAGCATTAAATATGACAGCATCAACATTACACTTTAACCAACCCAAGCAAGGTTTTTCCCAACAAACAGCCTCATGACTAACTCTATTGGCATCAGCATCAACAAAGAAATGTTGTTTCCTTACAGTTTGCCACTGATACAAAATTTGGCCCAGCAGAGTTGAGGACTTGTAAAACACTGCCAGTTTTGTGGTTCCATAAATGATCATTACATTGAATCCAAATCCTCTAGCAAATCATGGCAGCAATCTGACAATTCTCCTTACTATACCGAGAGAAAATAGCCTCCAGCCAAGCCAAAAAAGAACTGCAGTAACCAAAGTAACCAGCAGCAGAGGAAATCCAACAAGACTTAGCAAAACCACATTACAGTAGAGCATGTGTAACAGTCTCATCATAGGCATTGCACAAAGAGCAAGTAGGCATAATAGCCACTCTACGACGAATAAGATTATCTGCAGTAAGTAATACATTTGTCGCAGCCCGCCAAAGAAAATTCCTAACCTTACTCGTCTTCTTGTTATTCTTACTTTTTTTGAGATGGTAATTTTTTTCCAACTGTTATTGAGTGTGCATAATAATAGACTGTTCAAAATAATTTTTAGAGCACAGATAATCCCACCCTACATATAATTGTTTATACTATTCGCAAAACCCTAGATTGATTTTTACTTTAAACTGCAAATTAAAGCAATGGCTGGATTTCCATAAGATCTCTGCATTGCTTTATTATGTATTTGGGTTAATTTCGATTTACTTCTAAAAAATTGATTATCCTCAAAATACCTTGTAAAGTATTGTAAATCCTCAACTTACCCCAATTATCATACGGAAGGCAAAAGGGTTTTCACTAGAGAAAACGTTTTTCACTGGATTTTTATCAAAACGTTCCATGGCTTTAATCAGCGATCCTCGGTTTACCCCAATTATCCTCTGATTTTTACGATCTCAACTAACTATCGTCCATAATTTTTTTTACTTGATAATAATTTCTCAGTAAAAGCAACTAAATAATACAACTGGTAAGCAGTTATTCAATCAATAAGATTTTTCTTACTTTTACTTTTTCTTTATTGATTGCACCAAAATTTTGAGTCTATTTTTTTTTTTTTTTTGGCTAACAAAACATATGGACCCATCATGTATCAAGCAAACTACAGTTTTTCTTTTCTTTGTAAGATTTGCAAATATGCTAAAGGAAAGTTCCAATAAATTCCCAGGAAAGCAAACAGGGAAGAAAGCTCAAAGCAGGAAAGTCATCATATATTTAACTTCACATCTCTATTTTACTCTCACATTTACTCTCAATCCTTTGTTTCAGTCAAAAAATTTCTTTCATCCATAGTTTCGCTTTCTCCTTCTAGCCTTATTGCTCAAAGCAAATATAAGGTCTTCCTCAATTTTCGAGGGGAAGATACTCGTAACGGCTTTACCAGCCATCTGGCTGCAGCTTTACATCGGAAACAAATATATTTTTTTCATTGATGATGAAGAACTTAGGAAAGGAGAGATTTTGCCTGCCCTCTCGAATGCAATTTAAAAATCAGATATTTCGATAATTATCTTCTCAAAAGACTATGCTTCTTCCAAATGGAGCCTCATTGAACTTGTCAAGATTCTTGATTGCAGGAAAATGAACAGCCAAATAGTGATACGGGTATTCTACCAAGTAGATCCATCTGTTGTGCGGAAACAGAAGGATAGTTTTGGAGAAGCTTTTCTTCACCTCGAAAACAACTTTCCAGGTAAGGTTAAAATATGAAGGGATGCATTGACTGAAGCATCAAATTTATGTGGCTATGATTCCAGGGAATCCAGGCGACTCTTCTTAACTCTTGCTTCCGCCGCTTTTATCGATGAAGAACTTTAGGGCTTTATAGCCTAGCTTGGTTCTCTTTGACTCATAATTGTTTTACGTCTTAATAACACTTGCTAGGAATGAGGCGGAACTTGTGGAGAAGATTGTTGCAGATATTTCTAAGAAATTGGAAGATGTGTCAGACTTAACTGATTTGGATGGCTTTGTTGGATTAACCTCATGAATTGAGGAGCTTAAATCATTGCCATGTCTCGAATTGCATGATGTTCGAATTATAGGAATTTGGGGCATGGGCGGTATTGGTAAAATAACAATTGCTAGTGTTGTTTCCACCAGATTTCTAGAGACTTTCAAGGCAAGTGCTTCATGAGAAACTTTAGAGAAGAATCAAACAAAACGGAGTAGTACATGTTCGGGATGAGGTTATTTCTGAGGTGTTAGGAGAAAATCTCAAAATAGGTACTTCTATTTATACCCCCAAGAATCCAGAAAACGCTCCAAAGTGTTGATTGTTCTTGATGATGTTCATGACTAATTCTCAGAACATGAAAACTTAGCTAGAGGGCCGGCTACGATTTAGTCATGGAA
Source organism: Citrus x clementina (assembly GCF_000493195.1). Classification (NCBI taxonomy): domain Eukaryota; kingdom Viridiplantae; phylum Streptophyta; class Magnoliopsida; order Sapindales; family Rutaceae; genus Citrus; species Citrus x clementina. Next base: position 16,845,014 of record NW_006262339.1, on the reverse strand, counting down.
GTAGAATCATTATAATCCCCAGAATAAAGGAGTACTTGATAAATGTGGATTGACTAATGTATATGAGGTTAAGGGATTGAACATGCTCAAATTCATTAAATTTGAATTAATTTCCATTAGGCTAGTATTTACTTTAAACGCTTTTTGAACACATTAATGTCCTTTCAACATTCATTTTTTTAATAAAAATAATTATCCAATTATAACTTTTCATTTTAATTCATTAATTCTCAAAAATCACAAAAATTAGTCTTAATTGACTAATTTATCTCTCGATTATAACAATGGTCAAAACCTAAACCAATTTCTCACTCTTTCAATTTTTCTTTTTTTTTCTTTCTTTGTAAATCAACTTGATGCTTCTTTTAATTTTTATTATAGCATTATCAGTTATTGCCAATTATTATCATTCAAAGTTTATTCTTTTGTCCTTAAATAAAATAATAAATTTAATTGCACATTTAAATAAATTAATATTTGTTACTCCACCCCCAACAGTTTAAATAGTTATTAGCACACATCCATATGGTTGAGATCTTTCAGTAAACAAATTCTAAATAATTACTCTATTTGAAAATAATTTAAATATTTTCTTAGTTTTCTTTTATTTAAAATAATTTAAATAATTAAAAAAATTCTTTTAATTTACTAGTGTTTGTGTGTATAAAGAGAATAAGTGCTTGAATTCTAAACAAATCATGGCTTCCAGAAGCATTAATACAATTGAAAATCTTTAAGTGCAGGACTAATGTGTGAAAATTTAAAAGGTTTTAATGTTTTTGTTTTTATAACTAATAGCAGGACTTTATTGTAATTGACCTTAAAAAAGACAAAAGAAAGGGTATCAAACCTGTAACGTAGTTTTGCCCTATTATTTATTGGTTAGACATTTATTACATATGACTGAGTCATATTATTGAGTAAAGTAACAAATTAATTAGAAATTAGATAAACAATTAACCAAAGACTTTTATAAATAGTTTAAATTTCTTGTGTTGTTTTGTTATCATCGTCGTTAAGGTCGTCATCGCCAGTGATAAAATTGTTAAGCTTCATGCTACAATATAGGTACCATCGGAACGGAAATTCAGGATCGATGTCGTCGAAGTAACCTCATCGGCAACCGATATACAGAGACCTACACGCGCCACCCCAAAACTTTACGGCATTGTGCCGCCGCCCATCAAACGGCGGTTATTTTTGGTGCACGGCCACTTTTACCAAGAGACGAATTTGATAGTCGGCTCATTTGAGGCGGCAGTGTACTTGAAATCACCACTGTTAGACGGTGGCGTTATATGGCCGCCGATTGATATTTCGCGCGTGCATCTGCTTCCTCACCTTTTTGGCAAAACCAAACCCTTAATTACGTAGATCGGAGAATTTGGAATCCGATGGTGTAAGCAATGTCTCCGGCGAGGCATTATTTATTCGCCGGCGCTGTCGGCGGCCGAACAACAGGTCCCGGCGGTTCAATGTTTCCAATTATTTTATTAATTTGACTTTTGAAACTTTCTTTATTTTTAATTCTAATATAAGGGTGTTTCTGGAAATATATATTTTTGTAAAGGGCAATTTTGATATTTTATCTCAAGGACCTATTTAGTATTTTACAAAATAAAAATTAATAATATGTGATAAATATTATTTTTAAATAATAATTTTGATAAAATTAATAAAAATATAATAATTTTTTCATAATACAAATATAAAATCAAACCAACTTAATTTTTGAATTACAATAATTAATATTTATAAAATATTTTAGTATTGTAACTGTTTAAATTTAATTCCAAACGAGACTCAAGACTACTTTTTAAAATCAATACTAACATTCAATTATTTGAGACCAACTTCTTTGAGAATCATTTTTAAAGCACATTGATCAAATGCTCATTAAATTGTCACTGATTTGACAATTTAAAGCAATCTGAAACATAGAGATTGTGTAGCAATAACAAAGGTGTCATCCAATTAGTTTTTTCTGTGTGAAAGACAAAAACAATAGGCTGAGGCTAAAGGAAAACTACGCTTCTAAAGGTTATTATCTGGTACATGCAAGCTATTTTTATTCTGCTGGTCTCTTCCTATCTTGCCCTTGCACCTGGTAACGTTAATAGTTGGCTAATTCGAGGAAGCCAATTCCTCCAAGATGTAACACAAGTATGTCTTTGAAAAAATTATTCATGCTTTTATTATTGAACCATGACTTATTTATACAAGCCAGATAAAACAGAAACAGGAATGAAACAAAATAATCCCAACAAATGAAGAACTGGATACTTGATAAATGAAGTTGATAATATCTTAACTAACTTAAACTTATTCAACTTTACTACTACTTTAGACTTATTCAATTGGACTGAACATAAGTTACATAACCATTAACTTAATAAGTATATCATCCTCTCTGTTGGAAGTCTATTGTAAATCATCCTCGAGGACCAAAGTAGAGAGCCTAGAAAGAATAGAATTAGACCAAACAAAATTTGCTTATGGCATAATCGGTTTTTTTATCCTGACTGCAGCATAGCAATCTGAAAAAGAGAGGGCGTCATCCCTAGATTCAGACCATATTAAAGTGTCCTTTCAAGGATTAATAGGGAGGATGACCGATTTGATTTATAATTTTTAAAGAGTAATGATAGAGTTACAGTCATCTTGTACAAATAAGTATGAACAAATTAATGTGAGACAAGAAAATTAATTGTATAAAGATATCATAGATCCACATAATATTAAAAAAAATTATTATCACTTTTTAACTAATTTTTTATGTCACATTAATTTATACATACTAATTTGTACAAAACTATTTGTAACTCTATCATTATTAATTTTTTAAACTAATTTTGAGAAATAATTTTTTTTTTTGTTTTTCTCAGTATTGGTATCTTGTATGGGTTTCAATGTGCTCGACATTTCTTTTTTTTTAAAATAAAATTTTAAGACATATCGAATAAGAATATGCATAAATATATAATCATACTTTAAATCTCTTTTCCTTTTCATAAACATACCTTAAATCTATTTTATTTTCTTTCAAATACTATCATCCATTACTCAAAATCAATAGGGAAATCAATAATCATACACTTTTTAATAACAATATGGCTACGTAAATAAAAATCAGTTCTAGAAAAATCATTAAATTGAAACATTAAATACTTATTTCGCAAACATGATTTATTATATTTTAAAATCATAATAAGATATGAAAATAAGTTTTGTATATTCTACTCCCAGTGACGATACTCAAACTCGGCTATCATCCACGTCCACGAATTGATTCTCGCTCGTAGATCTTAAATCAAGAAAACAACATAATTACTTTCCCTAAGGCCATGCTTGGTTTAAAGAAATGGAAGAAGAGGAAAATAGTGGAATGGAAAGGAAGAGAGAATAATGAAATTAAGTTTCATTGTTTGGTTTGCCATAAAATTTGGTAGGGAAAGGAATTACAATTTTTTTCTTTGGACAAATTTATCCTTAGCCTTAAATACTAAATTACCTATATTAGTAAATAAATATAATTTAATATCAATACCAAACTTTTTTAATGTCAAAAAGTCCTAAAACAATTCAAGATTTATATTTAATATAAAATATAAAATAATTTAATATATTAAACTATTTAATATAATTTTATATCAAATATAATTTAATATAAATCAACGGTGGTCAACGTAAGTCAACGGCGGCCGGTGATTTCTAGCAAAATTCTGGCGGCTTCCGACGATGGTTTGAGGTTCTGGTGAATTTCCAGTGAAGCTCCGACGATGGTTCGACGGAGCTCCGATGAAGTTTCGGCGACAAATTCGGTCAAGTTACAGCGACGGTTAATTTATATTTCTATATTTTCAAAATAAATAAATAAATAAATAAGTTTATTTATTTTATTAACTTTCTTAAATCATTCATTAAATTTAATTAATATAAAATTATTTATAATATTAGATTGATAAAATAAAATTATAAATAATAATTATTAATAACATTAAACAAGTTAAAATATTGAAGGGCAAATTTAAAAACTTTAGTTTTCAACATAAGAGGAATTTAAATTCTTCACTCCTTGGTGTAGAATTTAAATTTTATAATATAATGGATATTAAATTTTAATAAAAATTAAATATTTATATATTTTGTGTAACCAAACAATAAAAATAAAAATAAAATTTGAATTACTTCCCTCTCCTCCATTCTCTTTTTCCAACCAAACATCCTAAATGTCAAATGGTACTAACATTATGTAATAAAGCTCAAAATGAACATCTATCTATAATATGCAACTCCCGTGTTTGTAACATTACCAAAATAACCCGTATTCATAGATTACTAAAATACCCCAAAATTATAAAGTGCCTTATAACCCTTCAAATCATAAGTTAACAATCCTCAATTTCTGAAATCACGAAAACATCAACAAAGTTAGAAATTACAAAATTACCCTCGAAGTGTGAAATCACCAAAATGCCCCTACTGGTCAACGATGATCGAAAATCAAACGACAGCGAACATGAAGGTCAGGAGATATTTCAGACTGAGCTGAGTCCAACGATGGTGATGGTGAGCTCCGACGTGCGATGACAGTGCTGGATCTAGTGTCCATAGCCGTGAACACCTCAACAACTGGTTGCAACCAAATCGGTGGTTCTGGTGGTGTGGGTGATCGAAAATTGAAGAGGGTGCCATGAGGGACAAAACGCAAACAACGACGGTCATAAATCCGGCGAAAATGCGCCGATACAAGGTGGCGATTGTTGCAGTTCTTCATGGCTTTTCAATCTTTTTTCGGTGGCGTGGATGGTGCTGGGTGACCGGCGTTGGCCAAGATTCGATCAATACCTTCCGTTGCTGATGAGGTAGCTGGAAACGGAAACGAGCGGCGGGGCGGGTTTTGGGTCGAGATCTGGTTCTCGTCGGTTTTCAACAGCTCTCTCTTAGCCTCTCTCTCTCACGCGCTCTCAATCTCTCTAAAACAAATTAAGATTCTCTTATTTCCTCATTAACTTCAAATAAGTCTCAATTTCTAATTAACCTCCCTTTGTTTTGTAAGCTTAAAACAAATTAAACTAAGGATAAATTTGAGTATTATAATAAAAGCTATCAACACAGGTCATTGGCTCATATTCGTGTTATCTCAATTTCGAGTCATGACAAGTTCAAATTAATCCAAACAAATCTCATTTAATGACAAGTTTAAACTAGTCCAAACAAAACTCATTTAATAAATGTGTCAAATTTGACAATTCAAACTCATTTATTCATGTTGAGTACTAGAGTCACGTCAAATTTGTCAGTGACAATTAAAATGAGAATAATGACTTTTAAAACTTTGGGTCAAATGGGAAAAATAAAATAATACGCTTAATTAGAAAGGAAGTGCATACACATTCCGAGTCCAATAAGACAATGGAAATTTGGTTTTGATCAGTGAAGAAAGATGAGCTTTGCATTTAGTCGAAAGCATACAAGGTAGTAGCATTCGCTCTTTATTTAATACACACAAATTTATGTTATAGATTTGAAGTTTTGATTTTGCTTGTAGAGTGCAGTTTGAGTAACAAGTCACTTATTGATCAATTTCATAACAACTTGCAATAATATTTTTATATTGAAATTAGATTCCTATGCTTCTATAGTTCTATGTTGTTATCATTATTATTATTTTTTAAAGAAAAAGGAATAGGATAGAAGCCAAAAATTACAATTAAAATGTTATGGAAAATTGATGTAGGACATTATTTTAGGATTTTAGACATTTGTTATTTTTTTTATATTTCTTATTTTTAATTCGAGTGAATTATGACGTGTTTTAGTTTTTTGTTTTTAGTATAATTGTGATTTAATTTTCCTTCTAACTTAATTTGGAGAAGTAAGTTTACCCTATCAAAAATGGGAGTTCTTGTCATTGTTAGTAAAAGTTTAGTTGTTCAATTAAAACTCCTCTTTTATAATTTTCTTTGGGATGATCTATCAAAATCTCTTTTGTGAAGTTATTCAAATTATAGTGTATCGTTTAATCTTACTTAAAGTATTATCAAAGTCTCATTGAATCATTTGAATTAGAAATTTAGAATAAGATTTAATCACACTTCGGTTAAAATATAACCTAATCGCATTTACTTGGTTCGATACTAAATGATATTTAGTGTTTGTCTAGTCTATCATTCTGCTTCTGTTACCTGCTTTGTAAAAAATCCTCCATTGACACAAAATGACAAGAACAACAAAGAGCATTACTTATCTAATACGTTAGTGCTTGCTTTTAGATCCTGGAGATACGAAAAGTCCTGAACCTTGCATTGGTAATAATAGTTGTTGATTCTTTGGGCGGACCCAAAAAAAAAAAAACTCATTACGAGTGCTGCCTTATTCAAATTCAACTGAGTAACATGCAACTAGTCTGGCTCCACAATCATAAGAGATAAACCAATCTTCCTTGCAATCCATAAACAAGTGTGAAGCTTCCACCTTAGTAATATCAACATCATCAGAATAAATACCGATATCAACACTAGACATGGTGACCAACCAATTGTGATTTCGCAATATAGCAAAATAACCAACCGTGCCTTTATTAAATATTTACTGTCACCTAAATTCACGACCGTACCTATATCGTTTGGACCCTTTCAGGCACCTTCCAAGGGCTCAGATTTGTCATTCCTGAAACATATATTAGCACCAATTATTTAAATGATTTTTAAATCTCTGGAATGGGTGGAAAGAGAAATTGATGTAGAGTACAATTTGTTGGGCTCGGATAGCCTTATCGAAAATCAAAATTTCCACCAATAAAGACTGCTAGTGGTGTGTTTGTCAACACCACACTTTCGGTAGTTGACGATTAATTAATTTCAACCAACTTCAGTTACTCAAAGTGAAAAGGATAGAATTAGTGGTGATTTTTTTTTAAAAAAAAGAAGCTAGCTAGCAATATGAAAGTCTAAAGAAATTTACAAAAGCTCCAAACACTCACTCCATTCACTTACACAAATATTATTCTTAAATCTACACTCAACAATCTCTATTTCCGTCTAGAAGAATTCATAAAAGTTTCTACATGGCTTCATCTTCTCGCAGCCATTCTGCTCAAAGCAAATACGATGTCTTCCTCAGTTTCAGAGGGGAGGATACTCGTGACAACTTTACTAGTCATCTCCATGCAGCTTTCTGCCGAAAGAATATAAAAACCTTCATTGATGAAGAACTTAGCAGAGGAGATGAGATTTCGCAAGCTGTTTTGAACGCAATGAAAGGATCAAAGATTTCGGTAATCATCTTCTCAAAACGCTATGCATCTTCCAAATGGTGCCTGGATGAACTTGTCGAGATTCTTGAATGCAAGAACATGAATGGCCAAACGGTTGTTCCAGTTTTCTACCAAGTTGATCCATCGGACGTGAGAAATCAAACTGGATGTTTTGCGGATGCCTTCGTTGAGCATGAAGAACAGTTCAAAAACATGCCACAAAAGGTTCAAATTTGGAGGGCTGTTTTGACCGAAGCATCCAATCTATCCGGATGGTATTCCATGAATACCAGGTGACTCTTTAGATTTTCTTAAGAGTTCAAAATTTTATTCGGCCAAAACAATTTAGACAATCTCTATTAATTTATACGAATAACGACTGAACGAAATGACAGAATGTTATAGATTATTATAACCAAATATTTTGATTTGTAGAACTGTTAGGAGTTCAAATATTGTTTGCCCAAAAAGTTATAAACAAACTCTATTTGTAAGGGTTATTTTTTTCAAACACATGTTTGCTTATTTAATTTTTGTTTGAGAATAAATGACTAAGCACACTGTAGTTGTTTGGTTTAAAATATTGATTTGAACCAAATCTGAACATTTATTAATGGATCTATACAAGATGAATCAAATGGTATATAGGGTATTTAGGTGAATTTGTATAATAAATTATTTGAAAAGTGATCGTCTTATATTCTTAAATCTTTAATATATCAAACACTTATCAAATTATTAAAGATTTATTCATGGGGAAACTAAAGCAATCCAAACATACCCTGTGATTGTAAGGGAAAAAAATGAAAATTGAAAATGAAGGAAACATATATTTATGTAGTGTTTATTTTCTAGAGTAGGAGTGAGGAGTGTAAATTCCTCCTACTTTAGTGTTTACTTATAATTTTTAAGGGGGAGTGAGATTGTGGGAATCTCACTCCGTGGGCCCCACTTAATTTTGGAGTGGAGAGTGGGGAGTGGGATTCTCATTCCCATGGGAGGAGTTGGGAGTGGGATTCTCACTCCCATGGGAGGAGTTGGGAGTGGGAATCCACTCCCTCTCTTCCATTTTTAGCCTTATATTTAAAATAAAATAAATAATATCATATTTATTTTAATAATATTATTATATTATTTTATAAATTAAATCTATTAATAATAATAATAAAATATTTATTTTATTAAATTTAATAAAATAAATAATATTATATTTATTTAAATAATAATATTTTATTATTTTATAAATTAAATTTATTAAAAATAATAATATTAAACATATTTAAATATAATATTATTATATTTAAATACAAATAATAATTTACATTGATTCTAAGTTGAAATTACTTAAAAATAATATTATTATACTCCTAGAGAATTAATAATATTACTATATTCTAACTTTATTTGAAAATTTAATATTATTATATTTATTTAAAAATAATAGTATTATATTTATTTAATTAATAACAATAAATATTTTATTATAAGAAAATATTAATTTTGTACTATATTATCAATAATAATGTTTCATTTGTGTTGCTATTATTAGTAATTTTTTATTTACTTAATTCAAATTAAAATTAATAAAAAATTATGATTTACATAATTAAGAATATTAATAATTATTATTAATTTACAAATATAATAAAATAAATATTTTATTTTTCAAATATATTTTTTATTAATTTTGTAATTAAAAATTATAATTCTTTAAATAAGGGTAAAATTATAATTTAAAATAATTTACTCCTAATCCAAGACAATGTAAACATATAAATTGAATTTTAGTTTCAATTCCATACTTCTATTTCAATGTAAGTAAACAACATACTCTCACTCTCACTCCTCACTCCTAATCCTACGATTCCCACTCCTCAGGATTCCCACTCCAATCCAAAATATAAACGATATCTTTAATTCACTCATCTTATCTGTCTTCTATTATTAAATATAAAATATTTATTTTATTTTTTCTGATTCTATCCATTCTATATCTGATAACCGTTGTTCCTCTTTCATAATTGCAAGGCCTGAGGCTAAACTTGTAGAGGAAATTGTCAAAGACATTTTGAAGAAATTGGAAAATATAACAGTTTCAACTAACCTTGAAGGCCTAGTTGGTTTAAATTCTCGAATTGAACAAATTAAATCATTGTTGAGTGCCGGATCGCCAGATTTTCGCATTGTAGGATTGTGGGGCATGGGTGGTATAGGAAAAACAACAATTGCTGGAGCTCTTTTCAATCAGATTTCTAGGGAGTTTGAAGGCAAGTGCTTCATGGCAAGTGTAAGGGAAGAATCAGAGAAAGGAGGTGGATTGACAAATTTGCGAGAACGAGTTGTTTCTGAAGTATTAGGAGAAGATCTCAAAATAAGAACCCCCATTATTCCCGAAATTATTAAGAAAAGGCTACAGCAGATGACTGTTTTCATAGTTCTCGATGATGTGAATAAATGTGGACAACTGAGTTATTTAACTGGAGGGCTTGATCGATTTGGTCCGGGAAGTAGAATTATTGTAACCACTAGAGATAAACAAGTTTTGTACAATTTCGGAGTGAGTGACGTATATGAGGTGAAGGGATTGGAATATCCTGAAGCTCTTGAGCTCTTTTGTAACCATGCCTTTAAAGGAAACCATTGCCCTGAAGATCTCTTAGTGCTCTCAAAGCGTGTACTGGATTATGCAAATGGCAATCCATTAGCGCTTAGAGTGTTGGGTTCTTTCCTTCATCGAAAGAGCAAAGTTGATTGGAAAATTGCATTGGAGAACTTAATACGAATTTCCGACCCTGATATCTATGATGTGCTAAAGGTCACTTATAATGAACTGAAGGCAGAAGAAAAAAGTATGTTTCTGGACATTGCATGTTTTCTTAAAGGAGAGGATAAAGATTATGTAACAAAGATACAAGATGATCCTAATTTTGCTCACTATTGCTTGAGTGTCCTTGTTGATAAGTCGCTTGTGACAATATCATGTAACAACAAGGTGCAAATGCATGATTTATTGCAAAAAATGGGACGAGAAATTGTTCGTCAAGAATCAGTCAAAGAACCAGGCAAACGTAGCAGGTTGTGGTATTATGAGGATGTCTATCATGTATTGAAGAAAAATAAGGTAAAATTCCACCTATTTAATATTTGATCTTAAATAGGGCTACATGCATGTACTCACACTTTTCCTAACTATATTCATGCTTTCGCTTAAGGAGTTCTATTTAATTTTAAAATAGATTTATATTTTGTGAATTTAGTCTAATTATTCATTCTGTGCTTTTGTTCATAAGGGGACGGATGCAATCGAAGGTATATTACTGAATTTGTCTAAAACAAGAGACATACATTTGGATGGTAATGTCTTTGTAAATATGTCAAATCTAAGATTCCTGAAATTCTACATGCCTGAATATAAAGGTGTTCCAATTATGAGCTCTAAAGTACATCTAGACCAAGGTCTTAGATATCTTCCAGAGGAATTGAGATATCTTCATTGGCACCAGTATTCTTTGAAGACGCTTCCTTTGAATTTTGATCCAGAGAATCTTATTGAACTCAACTTACCTTACAGTAATGTTGAGCAAATCTGGGAGGGAAAAAAGGTAAAATGTAAAATTAATTTTTCTTTTTGTGAGTATATATATGTGTGTGTATATAACAAGCTATTGACACTAATTATTGATCTTCTTTTACAGCAAGCTTTCAAGTTAAAATTTATTGACCTCCACCATTCCAAATATCTTACTAAGATTCCAGACTTAGTAGAAACCCCAAATCTTGAGAGAATAAATCTTTTGAATTGTACAAACTTGCCTTACATTTCCTCATCAATACAAAATTTCAACAATCTCAGTGTGCTGAGTTTGGCGGGCTGTCGGAGCCTTGTTTCCTTTCCACGCAACATATATTTTAGATCTCCTATAGCTGTGGATTTCTCAGACTGTGTTAACCTCACGGAATTTCCACTGGTTTCGGGGAATATAATAGAGCTAAGACTATGGAACACCCGAATAGAAGAAGTTCCCTCGTCTATCGAGTGCCTAACAAATCTTGAAACCTTAGACCTGAGTTTTTGCAAGAGGCTAAAGAGGGTTTCGACTAGCATTTGTAAATTGAAATCTCTTTGTTGGCTTGAACTTGGTGGCTGCTCAAACCTTGAGACTTTCCCAGAAATTTTGGAGAAAATGGAGCATTTGCTAGAAATTGATTTGAGAGAGACGGCAATTAGAAATCTACCATCTTCAATTGAATATTTAGAAGGGCTCAGAAAGTTAGACCTGGGGGATTGCTCTGAACTAGCTAGTTTGCCAGAAAAGCTAGAAAATTTAAAATCTTTGAAGTACCTCAATGCAGAGTTTTCGGCCATAGGTCAGCTACCATCCTCTATCTCAGATTTAAACCAACTTAAAAAACTCAAGTTTTCTGGATGCAGAGGTTTGGTATTGCCACCATTACTATCTGGTTTATCTTCTTTAACAGAGTTGCATTTAACCGACTGTAATATAACAGAAATTCCTCCGGACATTGGCTCTTTGTCCTCAATTGTATGGTTAGCTCTAAGTGGAAATCACTTCGAGAGGTTGCCAACAAGTGTCAAGCAACTTTCACAGCTGAGATATCTTCACTTGAGCAATTGCAACATGCTTCAGTCTTTACCAGAGCTTCCAATATATCTAGTCTATTTAGAAGCAAAAAATTGCAAGCGACTCCAAACTTTGCCAGAGATTCCATCATCTGTAGAAGAACTAGATGCATCCATGCTGGAAACAATTTACGAACACTCTAGTGGAATTATGGACGGCATACTATTTTTTGATTTTACTAATTGCCTGAAGCTGAATGAAAAAGAGGCACACAAGAAGATTTTAGCAGATTCACAACAAAGAATTCAGCATATGGCAAGTGCATCACTGAGACTTGCTATGAAATGGTAATTAAGCAACTTTCTTTCTTTCTGCTCTGATTCTCTTCACTAGATTGGAAATCATGATTTTCGTGTTACAGGTACATTATACACCCTACGGACTCTGCAATTGTTTTCCTGGGAGTGAAATTCCTGACTGGTTCAGCAATCAATGTTCAGGATCTTCATTAACAATTCAACTGCCGCGGCGTTCTTGCAGCAGAAACTTAGTCGGGTTTGCTCTTTGTGCTGTTATTCAATTTGAGGAAGATATTGATGCTAGTGGCAAATATTGCAATGTCAAATGCAGCTACAATTTTGAAACCAAGACTCGCTTGGAAGCGAACAATAATGTTGATGACTATTACAATTTGAGTCTTAATGGGTCTATGGATTCGGATCATGTGTTACTCGGATTTGAGCCCTGCTGGAATACTGAGGTACCTGATGATGGCAATAATCAAACAACTATCTCATTTGAGTTCTCCGTTGAGTGTAAAAACGAAAAATGTCATCAGGTGAAATGTTGTGGGGTGTGTCCAGTGTATGCAAATCCGAACGACAACAAACCCAACACTCTGAAATTAATTCTTGGCAGTGAAGAAGAATGCACCAAAATTAGGATATTGCATGATAAGGTCGGCATGAGTGGATCTTATGATGATGAAGATGAAATGGAACCGAGTCCCAAGCGAATTTGCAGAGACCAAATCAACACCCATCAACAATAGAGCCATTGTTTCCTCACATTCTGTTTTCCCTCTGTGAGTCTAAAAGCTCAAATTAATTTCTGTCTTCCTTATCATGTGTTTATTTTCTATCTAATTCTATTTAAAAGTAAAAATTCACACTTGCTGTAAACTGTGTTATACTGATTTGTATTTCTTTTGATTGGTGATGGCAAAGATGATTGATCGGTGTTGCCGGTGGAAGACTCATGGATAAGAGGAGCCTCCATAATATGATGAGGTTTGTTGTGTTCTATTATTTTACTCGTACGGATTTTATATAATTGAGGTGCTTAGTTGTTAGTCTGAGCAAGGTGTTCAACGAAATGAACTAGGTGTTCGATGAAATGAATTAGGAGTTCGACATACTGTCTCACTGAGTAATCTTCCAATCAGACCTTTCCATCTCTCTCTCTTGTACTGCAAGTACTGCCTCAGCGCATGATGGTGACCTGTGAAGGTGATTCAGCAATGAACAAGAATCATCCATATCATCTACGGATGAGTTTAAGACTCAGCAAAGCGCTGTTTTAGCATGGTAAAAGCTGATGACTAGAGGGAGATAGCTGTGATTTCCAACAGGATTTACTTTGCCATTGTGAGAGTTCTCTGCTGATTCATTGTAATCTCGACGAGTAAATATTTGCGGTTTCCAGGTTGAAATAAAGCTATCTGTGATCTGTGCTCCTCTGAATGTGCTAAAAATATGATATTATAACTATTATTTTCAAAACATATAAAATGTTCATCTAATAGTCATTATTAATTCAATCAATCTCACCTAATAAATTAGTTTACAATTAATTTTGGGAAAAAGCCACCCATACTCTTAAGATTAATTTTTTTTTTTTTTGAAAAGAAACTTCTATTAATTCAGAGGAGATAATAGATACATGATTTGTAGAGGGTATGAACCCTTCCATACAACAGTTTCACATTTCTCTAATGCTAATTTAGCTAGAGAATGGGCAATGGCATTGCAAGATCTATGTGTATACACACAACTAACATGATCGAAGCTTTCTTTCAATTTTTGAATTTCCAACACTACCCAATAGACCTCGGATCTGCTGCCCTGTCTGTTGTTTACTAAATTAACTACTTCTTGCGAATCTGACTCCAAAATTACCTCTTTCACCTGCGCATCTCTTGCCACTTGCAAGCCCCATTCCATAGCTTCTGCCTCAGCATAAGCTACACTGCCATGGAATTTTGAAACCTTGATCACAGCTGCTGTCACTTGCCCCGTTTCATCTCTAATCACAGCCCCCAACCCAGCAAGATTCTTTTCTGAGTTGGTAGCGGCATCAGTGTTGATCTTAACAAAACCTTCTTGAGGGGGATTCCATTCCAGCTGTGCCACTTGCTGCTGCTTTCCATAGCTTACATCAGCTGAAGGCTGCACTCTCTTATAAGCCTCCATCACAGCTTCAGCCTCAGCCACAACAGATTGGGGGTTCTCTCGCTTGCCTTTGAACAGCCATTGGTTCCTTGCATTCCACATTGCCTAGAGAATCGCGGCAAACAAGTCTACATCAGCTTTGCTTCTCAATCTTTTCATGCCATGCAACAAGCTCAAAATATCCTGCCCAAGGGTTGCTTGAATATCATTATCAAAAAAGGATAGTCTCCAAACCTTCTTGGCTGCTTTACAATCAACTAAGGCATGACACACATCCTCTATTCCCATTTTACAACGTTGGCAGGTAGGCTCTTGGACAATCTTCCTCTTCCATAAATTCTCAGCTGAAGGAAGTAAGTTTTTGGCTGCCCTCCAAAAAAAATTCTGATCTTCTGCGGCAAAGCAAGAGACCAAATGATATTCCACTCATTTTTCGAAGGCTCCGAGCTTGAAGGCATGGCTGGAAATCTAATTTTCAGAGCTGACTGGTAACCGCTTTTGACAGTATATTGGCCACTCCTTTAGTTTCACAAGTAGTCACACAAATTCCTTTTTAACAATTATATGATCAAAATTTCATGACAAGTACAAATAAATATGAAGATTAAAATATTCTTGAATGCTTCTTCCAAACTAAATTTACATGGTGTCAATTTTGGCTAGTTACAGAAAATAAATTTCTAATACCTTCCAGGGTGTTAATTTTGGCTAGTTAAAGAATGTCCGGCTCAAGCCAAGGTTGACAAAGTTTGAGCCCGGCCTAGGATGTCTTTTATAGGATCGGGCTGTTCGGGCTAATATAAAAAGCTCTAATTTTACATTGTACATTTTAAAAAAAAATTATTCTATTATGTTCTACAAATTTTAACTTTATAAAATTTTATTTTTTTGTTAGATTAAGCTTTAACTTAAAGGATTTTAAACTTTAAATATAAGTTATGAGTGGGCTAACTATATGTTAAAAGATGTATTTTAATTAAAATAATATATAATTTTTTAAATATTTCTTGGTATTTCGATCTAGGCTCTAGCTTTTTAGGTAAAGCTTGAGCCCAGGCCTAGTGTCTAGAAAACATGTTTGGATCAGGTCAAGTCCAATCTGAAACACCCAGGCCGATCGGCCCTGGTTTTTTAGTCATCTCTAAGTACAAGAAGATCTCTTAAAGTTAACGTTATATATAGCATGTTTTACAAGAAATAAAAAAATTTAAAATGATTTTTGTAACATAAAAAATTCTTGTCCCTTATCACTATTAGAATATGTTAAAGAAATCTTTATAAAAAGATCACTTTTGCCATTATTTGGAATTACATCTATTTGAATTTTTAACTAAAATCTTGTGTTTTTTAAAAAAAACATTCTGAATAATTACTTCTATCTAGGGATGGCAAAGGGGTGGGGTGGGGGTGGGGAAGCCCACTCCATTCCCCACCCCATTCCAAAATAAATTTAATGGAATGGGGATAGGGAATCCCCAAGTGGGGAATAATTTCCTCATCCCACCCCATTCCTTAATTATTTATTTTATAGTAGATATAAATACATGATTTTAATAAATTAAAAATTAAAAACTTAAAAAATCATTACCATATTATAAAATATTTAAATTATTTTAAAAACATTTCCAAATGTTTGAAATAATATCTTGAAATGATATCAAAATTGAAAAATATTTGAAGAGAGCAGTGTCTCAAAGGAAAAAAGAAAACATAACAATGTTTTAGGTTGAATAAAAATTATATTATAGGGTTTTCTTTTAGTTATAGCCCATTTATATCAAGTAAAAATTAAAAAAAATTATTAACTAACATTGTAACTAATGAAACAAAAATTATTAAATAAAAATTAGAAAAATATTTATATACAATGGGAACTGGGTTGGGGTGGGGTGGGGAGTAGAAAATCAAACCCCACCCTATTAAGAATTTGTGAATTATTTTTTCCTTATTTCCCACCCCAATCCCCAAAAATTATTCAAAATCCACCCCATTTGGGGTGGAGCCCCATGGGGCCCCAAACCCATGGAGGATTTTGTCATCCCTATTTCTATCCAAGCAACTAGGAGACCATCCAAGAACGCTACTTTGGCAAGTTTCATTTTTCAAACAAATGCCTTAACTCAAGAGGACTAAAGATCTACATTGTATGTATATATATATAGTAGTTTTCTGGTCCGGGATCATAAAGTGCGGAAAACGTCCAGGAAAACTTTAAAATTGCGGGGTTTTAAAGGCTTAAAACTTAAAGCGCTTAAACCGCATGGTTTATGCATTTTTCCGGATGTTTCCGCACTTTGAAATTCTAGATTGGAATATATATATATTTATTTATTTATTTAAAGGGCTACATAGAAATATTGGGGGGTTGGGGCGGGCGAGGGGGCGGTTGGGAAAGAGGAAAAACTAGATTTAAAGTAAATTAAGAGCTGTAATTATTTTAATTTTTTTTCTTTTTTAAAGATCAGAATATATGAAGAAGAGACTATTAAATGCCTAAATGAGAGCTTTTAGGATGCAGATGTCTAAATATGAATTTCATGTAGATTCATTTTTATACCATATGGCATAATAGTGGATCCACATAAAATTCATATTTAAAGATACACACTTAAGAATTTATATATATAGTTGATGTGGAGGAGGATTGATGAAGAAGAAGATAAAAAAATAAAGCATATGGATGGAGAGAGAATTAATTCGACTAAGGTTTGTGTGAGAGTAATGAGAGGTTTATAAAGTAAAAGTTCGAAAATTTTCTTAATGGCTATGTAAAGGAAAAATTAAAACAAATAGGACTAATTTGTCATAATTTAAAAACCTCTATGTTTTTGTTTTAAAACCAGTACGGACTGCATTGTAATTAAACCACAAAAGTACAAAAGAAGGGGTTACTCGCCCGACGGGCAACATAGTTTTTGCCCTCAAAGTAGACATGTTCTATCTTCTGGTATCATAAATTAGTAATATATGAATTTCAACATCTGTAGCATCTTAAATAAAACTTCATATGCAACTTTCATAACACAGATTATACTATATTCTAGAGGATACACATCCGGGATGTCTTGTATAGCAAGCAAAACCAGAACAAAAGCAGAAAGAAAAATGTTTTAGCATCTTTGTAAACCAATGTAAACAAAATACTCATAGGAACCATATCATTGGATACATTGTGGACTAGACAGTCCAGAGGGGTTAACCAAAGCTCTCTGTGACGCATTTACCATTGTGCATCACATGTTTAGTAGAAGTTCCTTTGCCATCATTAAGCACAGAATTGATCTTCAAAATGAAATTAAATGTCTATTGCTTCTGGAAATCAAGCAGCTTAATTCCTAAAGCAAACAGAAATCCAGTGCGCTGCAAAGCATGCAAGAACAACGGCAAATACTCCCAGAAAATCATGTTTGAAATCAAAATAATTTCTGATAAACTGTTTCACAGTTTCACCATTTTTCATTTTTTCCTCCCATCCCCAACCGCAGAGCAATCAATCTATACAATGTCCAAGGCTCCAAGCTATAGGGTTTGGCCAATAGTACCATCTCCACCGTATAGGAATCCTCTGTGGTTTGACAAGTTGAAAGATGAAGAAACGATTAGTACAAAATTTTTATTCGCAAGCTGGTAAATCTATCATATCAAATAGAAATGGCAGGATAGTACTTGCGGGTCCTGGGATCATAAACCCAGGAATTAGGCTCCACATTCAATAAAATAAAGTTGAAACAATGGCAGCGATGTGGTGGTTTGGTGTAATAACCACAGAATAAATACCGAAAGAACTTCGAGGCTGTCCGGTCAAATCCCATCATAGCATCGACTATAACACTATAAACTAGTGACTGAACAAATATATGCGGAACCTCAACCATAATCTGCAGAAAGAATATTAAAAATCAGTAATGAAACACATGCTTCTTTTAACATTTCAAATATACATGTAATGAGTCCAACAACTACTTGTGCTACTGCCTATGGAATGCCGGAATACATGCCAGCGGCTTGCTCTCTATAAAAGACTGCCCTTCCAACTGATACTATTGGCTGCACCGACGAACAGTATTGAACGCCGAGGAAATAATTGCAGTGAACATCGAACCCGTCGCATTAAACAGATCTTGGCTCTTTTGGCTATAATTGAAAAGTCGGGATTAAGATTAAAAGGCGGATGAAAGAACGAGACTTTGAATTAACATTTAAATATGTATTGTTCCAGGCTCCTAGTTGTAACTCATGTCTACCGCCCAAGTCCCAAGACAATGACCCAAGCAACACTGCTGTAAAGGTTGTAAAAAAGAATTTAACAGCAGTGTATGCTGGATTTTGCCAGTATGACCACCATTGTTTCCATAAGCAAGCCATAAATTGGGTGAAATCTGACTGAGAGTTGTGAAGTTGTAATTACCTGTTTTAGGGACCATAGTGAAATTAAGTAAGAGTTATGTGGGTCATTATGTAGATTGTAATCATTTGAGGAGTGCTTGTGTAATGTTCTGCTAACGTGGCTCGGTTTTCCAGAAACGCGATGCTGGCTTGTAATATCTGATATAAGAGCTCTCTCTCTCTCATTTCTTAATTAATTCGAGTACTTCTTCTTTATGTGTGATTCTTGTAATCTTTTCTTCATCTGTAATTTGTTTGTATTCAGTTTTGATGAATAAAAGAGTATGAATTTTTCCTTCAAACTTGTTAGCTCGTTCCCTAAAACTCAATTCTGTTTTCTGTTCTTTGCTTTGATCTTTATCAATCTCAGTTTCAATTTGATCTTGATTGATTAAAGGTTGACGAAACAAGTTAGTTCTTGTTATTAGCCATTCCAAAATTATAACAAGAGTATTGAGTAAGAAAATAGAGGTCCTTTGAACCTGGAGCTTGCTTGCTTAAATGTTCAATGAGCATTTTGTTTCTCCTGATATATAGCGCAGACATCAGCATTTATTTTGAGCTTAACGAATGCGTTCGCTGTGTGATGAATGGATTTTTGGTCTGTAGGCCATGTCACCTGTACAAATCTGAGCGTTTGTAAATATCAGAAAAATCAGCCCCCGAAGGATGAAGCAGTAACTTCCAACATCCAAGTTGGCGGATTGTAACCATCTTTGATTTTCTCGACTCCAGGAATTGCCTTAAGAAACAAATAAACACGAGTCAGCTGGTTTCATGATTTGAATTACACAAGTCACTTCAAAATGATATTTCAAGATAGATTAATGTCCATTGTAATAATTAAAATGTGCATCAGTCGTACTTTAAAGTACCTGGTAAGATGGCAAGAATGGCGACCCAACAGCCCAACATAAATTTCTTGTCTCCCTTGCTTCATTAGGAATAGCTGTAATGCATTTTTGAACAATCGTAATCAATAGAGAGGGGAAAAAAGGAACTTAATGCTTCTTTGACCTAGAATAACATTGCCCACCTCATCAAAAGCTTCAAATATCTCAATGCTCGGTTGATGGATGGTGCACACTACTGTCCTTCCAGTGTCCACGGTGTTTCTAACAGTTCTAATAACAATTGAAGCAGCCCTTGCATCTAGCCCTGAGGTTGTTGGGAAAATATGTTCTTTTATGTTTATTTAATTGTAATAAACAATTTTTGTAATTAATAAAATAAATGAGGTATTTTATTTAAGTATCTTAGTTGCATTAATATTTTGAGTAAAGTTCATTTAATCATATTATATGCATTTATGTGATCACCAAGTGAATTCACAGAAAATATAAACACAAATTATCTTATGATTAAATAAATTAAGTTCGGTGTTGATAAATAAAGTTGGGCACTTTATTTAGGTATAGACTGTAATAAATTCATTAAATGATTTGTTTTAATCATGTATGAATTTTTTGATGTAGTACGACTACATTGAACTAGATCACATATGAGATTTAATTAACTTTATAATAACTATCAGACTTATTAAATCTCATAGACATTGATTTTACTGTAATCTTAATCTTGAGTTAGTTATAATTTCGTGATTGTAATTATTATTCCATTTGAGTTACCAATGGGCACGACACACACTTTTGAAGTCCTGATTACTCGGTATCTTGGTTGGAGCAATTATGAGTATTGAAGTTATAGATTAATAATATAAAATTTGTATAACACATCTCTTGATGAGTTTTCGGTACTTGATAATAGAATTCTCTGGTCAGAGTGTGTCAACATATTTAGTATGTTGAAAATAATCATTAGGGAAAACCAGTAAGCATCAAGGAACAAGATGTAATTAAATTGATTAGACAGTTGAGATATCGATTTAATTAACGATGTGATACAAAAGATTATGCAGTAAAGAGATCAATGTGACTTGGGACGAATTATTATTTGAGCATATAATTATGGAGGTCAGTTCCAATCTTATAGTGGAGTAGAGTTGGAATTAAATTATTAGGTTTGTTCATTTACTGCTTAATTGTTGTAGTTACTATTGTATGTTCCGAAATAATCTCCAGGTTAGCTACTTAATTAACTGCGCCACTACTAGACCTAAAAACAAGAAAACTAGCATATTAGCTGATAAACCTAATTATAATATTTGTTAAGACCTCATGTGTTATATTCATGTGCAAATGGAGTCTTGTGTTATTTTACAATGTGGGCCCCAAAGTGGTTACACATGATCTCCGCTTTGACATAAGTGGAGAGATAATATTAAATTCAAAATATTTATTATTTGAATTATAATAAAAGATAATACATATCTAGGGTTTCACAAGAGATATTATATAAGTGTATTTTTCTCAAGAAGAAAATATACTGTATTAAAAAAAATACACATTTTGAGAAAAACACCGCAAAAGAAGTCGATTGTTTTGGGAGTTGTGAAATGGATGCCCACACGTCTAGTGCTGATCAATTCTGAGTCATAGCCTAGAAGATTATTTGGTGACAAATCGTGATCTAATAAGAGTGGCGGTGACGGATTGTGATCTAACAGGAGTGGTGGTGACAGATTGTGATCTAACAGGAGTTGTGGTGACGGATCGTGATCTGAAATCTTAGATTACTTCAACGAAAAAGAAAAATCGGATTGTCAAGATATGATTTTCTAGATTATGGATTCTTATGTATTGTCTGAGATGGTCCTAAAATTTTTTATAAGAAAAACTGATTTTTTAACATATATAATGTACTAAATTAAATAATGTATAATGTATTAAATTAAAGCAACTAAATAATAATATAATTTCAGCTCAAATCTTATCAAATTTTGAAGTTAATTATCAACATCAATTAACATTTACTTACCGCTAGTGATATTTACCAAACACCTACAAACTTTTGGGTAAACAAGTTATATGAATATCAATTGCTGGGGTGGATCAAATTAATGCCCAAGATGGGCGAGCTTTTAAAAAATTAGATTAAAGATCTTCTAATAGTTAAGTTTATTTATTAACCAACAATTCATTAATTGAGTTACTTAACACTTTCTTTCCTTATTTACAAAGTGGATGATTTAAATCTCCCTGATACAGGAGCAAAATTTAAAGAAATATGTTTATTTATCACAAAAATCAATTCTAAGTTTTCAAAATTTAAATAATATCAAAGGAAAACATCTCATTATACACAACGTCTCGCTTGCTTTCAATATATTTAATTTCATTATGCTTAGAGGTGGCATCGGTTTGGTTCGAAC
The DNA here is from genome assembly GCF_000493195.1 of Citrus x clementina. Taxonomy (NCBI): domain Eukaryota; kingdom Viridiplantae; phylum Streptophyta; class Magnoliopsida; order Sapindales; family Rutaceae; genus Citrus; species Citrus x clementina. The sequence goes on along the minus strand of NW_006262339.1, from coordinate 16,823,066 downwards.
TAAAAAATTCGGATCGATTCGGCTTTGATTTTAAGCGAATTCAAAAACCAAAACCAATCGGTTTGGTTTTATTTTTATTTTTTTAAAATTTTCCATATGTTTATTTATATTTTTATTTTATTAATATGTGCACCAATAATAATATGACAAATGTTTAATTTCTTAAAATTACCAAAAAGTTCAACTTTTTTTTCAATTCTAAAATTTTGAATCAATAACCAAACCAATATTTAGTAGTCGATTATAACGCTTAAAAAAAAATCAATTTTTGAAAATAACCGGACTGAAACTGAAAAAATTGAATCAAATTGACTACTTTTTTTTTTAAAATCCGATTCACTTCTGCCCACCACGAGTTATATACGCTTACTTTCATATTTCCTTCATTCCGTACAAAAATTAAGATTTCTTTGCAACTTATTCTCTTCTTTTGCAATAAAGTTCAAATTCTGCTACTTATTATTTTTGTTAAAAAAAATTGTATTATATTGTTGTTTGACCTTGCCCTTCCTGAATCACATTCTTGACTAGCCAAGGCGCTTGGAGCTGCTGAAAAATGGGGGAAAAAAAAATTTACCTATCAACGCGGTCTTTGAGCTTCAACAAGAACTTCTCATTATCAATATCAGTATCTTTCACCAATTTAAAGATCAACTTTTGCCTTTCTTGCGGTCCAAGATTTGAAACATCAAACTTCCACAGCTTCCCCTCGTGAAGTAGTTAATATCCCTTTCCTCAAACGATTATAAGTAGGCAATTTCTCAAGAGCAGCCCGTTTTAGAGTTTCCACCTCGTCATCTCCTTCTCTTATTCTTGAAGACCTCGGAAAACCACCTCGAGAATTTGTTCCCCATGTAGAAGTGCTTCTATACAAGCTAGTACTGCCCATGAAAATATCCTGACTACCGTCCATTCAAAACCAACCAAAAACCAACAAGTGCTTTTCTCTCTTCTGGTGAGTTCAACGGTAATAGAAATTCCTGCACAGAAATATTGTGCTTTAGTTAATTTTGACAGAGCAGTGTCGCTTATTATAAATGGCTATTGATTATGTATCAAGTGATTAAGTATATTTTTATGTTTTATCTAACAGCATAAATGGAATGGTATGGTAGAGGCGGTTATGATTATATAAATTTATAAAAGTTCATGGCAATATTCATTAAGTAGAAAAATGACTTTAACACTCAACAGCTGAGTAAACAGTCCCGGTGTTTTAACATTGAAGTGTTATTATATAATCCATCCTTATGCTAATCCCATTGCATTAGTATTTTTGAGCCAACGTGGAATTTTAGAATATATTAGAGGTAATATAATCAATTAATGTATGTATGATATGTGTAAATAAATTTAATACAGCCATTAATTGTATGTGGTTTTTTAAAATAAATAATACATGTTATACCATTATTTGCTTGTTATAAAATGACATAGTACCTTTAATATATTTTAAAATTTCTCATCGCGAAAAACCTTATGACAATTTGTTTTCTCGAAGTTTTCAATCTTAATCATTTATTCATCTTTAATATAATGATTTAAAATTGATATAAGAACTTGTGTAATGCTAAGGGGGCACCGATCCTTCCCCATGACTAAATTGAGTATGAGCACTTTTACCTCTTTCGTGTTAAAAACAAAGATTTTTGCTGAAAACTGCAGAGTGTTTGACGAAATGCCTCAACGAGTTGTGGCTTGGTGGGAAAGCTGTTAACTCGAAATTGTGAGCTAAATCAGCAGAGATTCATAAAGATCTGATCTTCATTGTCTTATTCAGCAGTGAATATTGACCACCGATCAAGTGCAGCGACAGCTATTACAGATCAAATGTATAAACTGGGCTATAAACATCAAAGAATAAATACTAATAAACATACAAAAACAAATTTTTTTTTGCTGTGTGAGTGCGTTGTCGATTTCTTATTTTATTTGCTTCATAATTAATCCATTCTTTGAAAACTATGCTGATAGCTTCTCCAAGCAATCTTCAAAACCAGTTTCTAAGTGGCACCAATTAATACTGGGTACAAACATAATATGAAAAAGCTATTATTTTAATCAATTCCCATAACTATCGATATAATTTTTGAAAAACCTTACAAAATCCTGACAGCCCCCTTTTATAACACTGGGGAGGAAATTGCCAACCAAGACTAGCCAAGGCACCTGCACCCCTATTCCCCTTCGTGCCTTAGAATGTTTGGTGGCATTACTTTTTCATTAAGCGGACTTGATCTCAAAAATGAAATTGAATTCCTATCGATTCTGGAAATTAAACCTCTTAATTCCTACTGCGAAGAGCACTCCAAACAGCACTGCAAAGGCTGCAACAACAACTGCAACTACTCCTAGAAAATCATGTTTGAAATCAAAATAACTTCTCACAAACTGTTTCACTGTTTCACCACTTTCCATTTTGTCCTCTACATCTCCAAACTGTGAAGCAACCAATCCATACATGGTCCAAGCTACAGGGTTTGCCCAATAGTACCATCTCCACCACAGAGGAATCCTCTGTTGTTTGACAAGTTGAAAGACAAGGAGAAACAATAGCTACAAAGTTTCAGTAAACTGTGAAATCTATCTAGTATCTAAAGTTAAAAGATAAGGAAACAATTAGCTAAAAAATTTCTAATAAGCAATGATATCCAGCATCTAAATTAGAAATGGGAAAATGGAAAACAATATACTTACCGTTCTGGGGATAACAAACCCGGAAAAGACATTCCACAACCCGTAAAATAAAATCGAAACAATGGCAGCAATGTGGTGGTTTGGTGTCATAGCCACAGTCATCATGCCATAGAAGGTGAAGTACAATAAACTGAAGAACATGAAGAACAAATACCAAAAGAACTTGGCGGCTATCCATTCGAATCCAATCATGGCATAGACTATAATACCATACACTGCTGACAGAACAAATATGTAAGGTATCTCAATCATAACCTACAGAAAAGAAAATAGAACATCAGTAAAGAAACACAGTTGCTTTGAAAATTAAAACAAATAGATAATGAGTAAAAAAGAGTACTTGTGCAAATGCATATGGCATGGCAGAATACATTCCAGCTCCTTTTTCTCTGCAAAATACTGCCCTTTCAACAGCGACTACTGGCTGCACTGATGAACAATATTGAGCACCGAGGAAGAATACAGCAGTATACATGGAACCCATTGCATTGAACAGATCTTGGTTCCTTTTCCTAGGAATTAAAATTTCAAAATTTATTATGGAAGACACATCAAGCTGCAATGTAATTACATAGATTTTAAAGAGTCCTTGTTGTAACTCACATTTTAGTGCCCATGTCCCAGAACATTGTTCCAAATGTCAAAGCTATGACGGCCGTAAAAAGAAATCTAACGGCAGTGTATGGTGGATTTCGCCAGTATGACCAGTGTTGTTTCCACAAGCAAGCCACACATTGCATGAAAAATGACTGAGTGTAGTGAGTAGGAAAATAGAGGTCCTTTGAACCCAGAGCAGGCCTGCTTAATTCTTCAATGAGTGCTTTGTTTCTCCTGATGCACACATGGCATACATCAGCATCGATCCTTAGCTAAACAAATTCACTGGCAAAGTGGTGAATGGATTTTGGTTTACAGGTTATGTACCTGTATAATTCGGAGCCTTTGTAAATATCAGTAAAATCAATCTCCAAAGTTAATTCTTGCGATTTAGCTGTGACTTCCAACATCCAGGTCGCCGGATTGTAGCCATCCTTAATATTTTCTACTCCAGGAATTCCCTTCATAAAGGTAAAGGTATCATATTGCAGATGCTTTCATAATGTAAATTATGCAAGTCAATTTTAATATTATATCAAGTAAGATTTCCAATGTAAACACGAGGGTCATACTTCAAAATAGCGTATAAGATGGCAAGAATGGCGACCTAATGGCCCAACATAAATCTCTTGTCCCCCTCGCTTCATTAGGAACAGCTGCAATCCATTGTTAAATAATGCTGATATCACTCAGGAAAAGAAAGGAAAACAAAAAAAATGATACAGTATTAACATTTTTCTTACCTCATCAAAAGATTCAAATATATCAATGCTTGGTTGATGAATGGTGCACACTACTGTTCTTCCAGTGTCTACCGTGTTTCTGACAGTCCTCATTACAATAGCAGCGGCCCTTGCATCGAGCCCTGAGGTTGGCTCATCCATAAATATGATGGACGGGTTAGCCACTAGTTCAACTGCAATGGTTAGCCTCTTACGCTGTTCTGTTGACAGACCACTCTCACCAGGCAAACCAACCAGTGATTGTCTCAATGGGTTCAGCTCCACAAGCTCCATGATTTCCTCAATAAACATCTGTAAACCAAAGGGTTAAACTATAAACTAGTATGACTACACCCAAGAATATATTCAGGGAATCAACTGTCTCAATGATGCAACGCTCCAGGCAATTTAAGTACAAACCTTTTGGGTTTCAGAATCAACTTCAGGTGGTAAACGAAGCCAGGCTGAGTAGAGCAAGGACTCGTATACAGTAACAAAAGGAGAGTGAATGTCGTTTTGCTCACAGTATCCCGAAATGCGAGTAAATGTTTCTTGTTTCTTTGGGTAACCAGATATTGTTATGTTCCCAGTAATGTATCCACATGTTTTCCTACCAGCCAACACATCCATCAAAGTGGTTTTACCAGCGCCACTGACGCCCATTAAAGCTGTAAGAACACCTGGCCTGAAAGCACCGCTCACACCATTTAGAAGCATCAATTTGTCTTCAAGAATACCTTGAAGTTTCATTTCCTAGAAATGTTAAAACTGAGCCAATTAGTTGTCATGTCTGGACTACAATGTATTGAATCAAGATATCATCCATACTTTCATTGGTTTGAATATTAATGTTACCTTTGGCATGTCAACAGAGTATTTAACTTCATCAAAGGTGAGGGAATGTGGTTCAAATGGAAGCACCATTCCTCTTTTCTTCGGTTGAATTCCCCCAACAGTGACTTCTCTCTGGGATAACAACTGGGAAAAGGAGTCTTTCACTGTAATGTCTTCACTCTCTACTTGTTAACATAAATAGTTAGCATCAAAAGACACTTACAAAATATCTGGTACTTGTCAAAAAAATAAAAACAGCTTCATCACCTGAGCAAGTTTTGTGACTGGAGTTACTTCCATGGGTTGATAATTGCGCTGTTCCTCCAATTCTGTTACCAAGATCATTACTTTCAGATTCATCTGATATAACAGCCCGAGGCTTCTCAAATTCTGCACATATATATTCACACAAAATTACAACATAAACTCGCTTCTTTAAAAGTAGCAGTTAAAGTAAAGAAGGCAGAGACACCCACGGTTGAGAAAAGTAAGAGACAGGGTGAAACCGATGTTGAACAATAGTACAAAACCAATTGTAGCCCCCAATCCAAGCCAATACCAATATGCATGTGGGAAGAATCCACGAGACTTTAAAACTTGCACACCAAGTGTCTCATTTGAGTTACTTGTAAACTGTGACATGAAAAGATTAGACATCAGCATTTGTTTTTTCAAAGGCAAATAAACAATCATGTAAAAGTTTCATTCAGAGAATTACCTTTCGCCAACTGTGCCCAAAAAACTCATTAGCCACTATTGCATTCTGCGCATACATCATTGGCGAACACCAGTAGCCCCATACCCACCATTTCTTGATGTCCTCTGTGTTATTAAAAGTTAAATGGAAGCATAGTTAAATCTTGACAAAGAAGTTTCTCTTTCGGTTATATACTTTTTATACCTCGTGAAAGGACAAATCCACCAAAGGCGAAAAGCACGAGCAATACAAATGAACCAAATGACATAGCAACAATCATGTTCCTGCCTGCTGCTGCAATGAATCGGAACAATGCAGAAGCCATCTGGTTAACAAGCAAGAGCAGCAAGAACTGCTTAAACAACCTGCACCAACAAAAATTACCTAGTAAACTAGTTGTACAAAGAGATCATGTGATAAAATCTTCTCTGGTTACTAGCAAATTTACCTTCCAATGTTGGGATCAAACCCAATTACATAATAGGTAAGGAATACCCAAACAGCAACCTCCAGGAACGAGATAGGGATCTTGAGGATCCATGCAGGAAGAGCATATGCCCATGCTGCATAGAATCGGAGGTCTCTTTGCTTGTAGAAGACAGGAAGCTTAGCTATGGTCATAGAAATATCGGACATTCCATTGAACATTGTCATCATAACAGCGAAGAATGTGGCACCAACATAAATTCCCCCATCACTTACTGAATCTTTGTGCATCTTTGTTCTGAAGAAGAGTGTCATAGATACCAATGCCATACTTGAAAGCTAAAGGCAAGGGAACAAATCAATATATGATTATCAGTTCAAGAACAGATTAAAACAATTCAAAACTTATGTGTTTGTTAATACTCACTTGGGTGAGCTTGAAGATGTAGACAAATGAGTTTCTTTTCATCAATAAAAGTTCTCTTGAGATGTTAGCTTTCAGTAACTCCTTCTTGCCCACACCATACTTTTTGGTAGTCAAAGCAGCTGGGTGGCTCTTGCACTTATCAAATGGAGTTCGAAGCTCATCTGCGAGTTTCTGTCCAACAGTGAATGATTGGAACGCCTCGGAAAATTCTTGGGCTGTAACAAACCTGTAAGGCATCTCTTTATGGACCCAATACTGCTGTTGATCTTTCCTTGATGTCACCTGCACATATTATTTGTGAAGATTGAATATGAGAAGTTACATCTGATGCTCATCATAGTTTTTAGAACCTACTTCTTGCAAGAATCAGCTCATAAGAATCTCTTTTAATGGAAAACATCACATAAACAGCTCTTTCTACACTTACTTCTTGCAAGAAGTCAGCCACGCCCTTCCTTTCAGGGCATTTAAAGCCCATAGATTCAAAAAAATCTAGCACCAGTTCGCGGGGACCCTGGTACACAATCTGAGCATCAGATAGAAGGATAATATCATCAAATAGATCATAAGTCTCTGGTGCTGGCTGTAAGAGAGAGATCACAGCTGTTCCATTAAGGATGTGAATATTTTGCCTGATAGAATTTACAATTTGGAAAGTTGTGGAGCTGTCCAAACCAGTAGATATCTCATCCATAAACAGTGCCAAAGCAGGTCCAACCATCATTTCACCTGTAATTGAATGAAACTTTCACAAGTGTTGATAGTAGTTTTCAAGAATTGACAGTAGTTCTAATCTGTGAGCAAAATAGAAAATAATTTTTAAATTTGGCATTTACCTGTTGTCACACGCTTTTTTTGCCCTCCTGAGATTCCTCTTATCATTTCATCACCAACCAAGGTATCAGCACAGACCTCAAGTCCTAGAACCTTTAGATAATAATCTGTGAGCACATTGGCTTCTTGGCCTTCAGTTGCTGCTGCCTGAGACATGAGAAAGACTGAGAATTACAAGAAATTCAGTCACCATTAATGAAACTCCTTGCCTATAAGATTGATGCCCATCTAACTCTATAAGATTGATCATAACGTTTACGAGGATTTAATTTAAGCGACATGAACACGTGATTGAAGACATTCTTAAGTTGAAACTAAACTTGTAACAAACAACAGGTTTGAAACATATCTCAGCTTTTCTCACCTTCATATAGACATCAATGTCAGGATCAGGCTTAATGCCTGCTTCCTTCTCCCTTCTGGCCAACTCTGTTAACATGTCTTCAATTCCAAAAAAGAATGAGTTGGATTTATAGTCAAAGTAAAAACAAAAGGGTTAAAAAATTAAAAAAAGAAAAATCAAACCTACCATAACGGGATCCAACACCCTGGCATCTAGCAGAGAAGGCCAAAGTTTCCCTCACAGTCATTTCTCCGATATGAACATCATGTTGACTGATATAAGCAGCTGTTCTCTGAGGCACAAATTCATCCATGCCGTGACCATTATATGTCACCCTGCCAGAAAACTATAAAGAGGCATTTTGATTCTCCAATTAGAGACCATACTTTCTGAAATAATTAGAGCTCTTACTGACTATATAGAACTACCTTTAGCTTAGAATCAAGCTTTCCCGCCAAAGCCAACAAAAGCGTGGTCTTTCCAGAACATGGAGGGCCCAAAAGCAATGTCATTCTGCACCATTTGAGCTTATACCCATAAATTCAAGAAAATACAAGTAAAATAAAAAAGAACTGGAGTTCAGTTCTCACCTGCCTGGCTTTATGATTCCACTGACATCGTTCAGGATTGTCAAGTGTTTCTTTTTAGTTGGAAGAATTTGAAGAGAGTTCAAGAAACCCTTCAAACACAACCAATTTTAATTAACACGAACACGAACAATTTCAACTGAAAACTTAATTATTTATATATGTGGATTGCTACCTCAATGATGTTGGTAAAAAAGCTAGTAAAAGTTGGCAGGGCTTTGCTTGCTAAAAACGCTTCTGCTTCAACATTCACATGCTCATATCGAACTTCGACTTTGGGAAGGTCTATTCCAACCCTGCAAATTATCAAAGAAAAGGGAAAAATCATAGCTCAAAGAACAAGAACAGAGCTCCTCTGTTTGGCTTCCACGAAAACTTTGAAAAAAAAAAAAAAATTATACCTATCAATGCGGTCCCTGAGCTTCAGCAAGAACTTCTCATTATCAACATCTGCGACGTTCACCAATTTATCAATCAACCACTTCCTTTCTTGCGGTCCAAGATTGTCAACATCAATTTCATTAGCACGTCCGCTCGAAGTGGTTAATATTCCTTTTCTCAAACGATCATACGTAGGTAACTTCTCGAGAGCTGCCCATTTTAGAGCCTCCTCATCATCTTCTTCTTCTCTTGAGGACCTTGAAAATGCACCCTCAGAAGTGCTTCTCCATCTAGAAGCACTTCTACGTAAACTATTAGTAGCCCAGTAAATAATATCGCTACCCTCCATCACAGCTCAAACCAGCCAAAACCCACAAGTGCCTTTATTTTCTTTGTTCAAGTTGGCATTGAGAAATTCAAGCGCAGAGATGGGTTTTGGTTCGAAACCGCGCTTTATGTCTCTTTCTTCGGCTTCATATATTGAGGAGTCATTTGCATCATTGAACTACTCAACTGTTTACAAACTTCTAATGTTGTAAAAAGTGACTCGGACCCTCAAAACTCGGGTAATTTTTAAAAATCTCTCTCGAGATTTGGACTTGTTGTAAGTAGATGGCGAGAATCTGTTTATTTATAAAAAACTCCCTACCGTCAGTTAATTTTAACATTGACCGTTAGTTGACTGTGCAAAGACAATATTACCCTTAACAATAGTTTGTAGACTGACATAACAAAAAAAAAATAAAATTATTGGCGCGAAAAGCATAATCCTTATTTTTTGACAATTTTATTCTTGTCAATTCCAAAGATTTACAATATCATAGGGAAAGATTATGACTATTCA
>NW_006262339.1:16796926-16813577 GCF_000493195.1 Citrus x clementina | reverse complement strand
CATAGGGGAAAGATTTATGACTATTTCATTTTCAAGTTGTTAATTTTATATTTCTTGTAAGAAACTTTAAGGAAATATCAATAATTTAAAGAGGATTTTTCAAGTTTTTAATTTTATCTTTTTTGTAGGAACTTTCAGAAAATATTAATAATTTAAAGAGGGTAAAATAGCCAATAATTTTAGTTTTTTTTTTAGTTATTTCCGTCTACAAACTATTGTTAAGGGTAATATTGTCTTTGCACAGTCAACTAACGGTCAATGTTAAAATTAATTGACAGTAGGGGGTTTTTTATAAATAAATCAATTCTCGCCATCTACTTGCAACAAGCCCAAACCTCAGGGGAGTTTTTTAAAAATTACCCCTCAAAACTCCTTTTTATTATTATATCTTTGATAATTTTTTAAAACCTTTATATTAAATATAGGAGCTTATTAAACATCCCATAATTTTTATAAATAATGATGTTTGTACTGAAAGGAGTGTAGAACTTAGCAAATAAGATATAAAAAATAATTTCTCTTTTAGTGAAATTTTTTTTATCTTGCAATGAAATTTTTTTTATCCTATAGCACTATTTTTTGTGCCACTATTATTATGAAATTTTAAAAGTTCATCAAAGTCTGTAAAGTTTAAATTAATTTTTTTAACCTCCTATTTTTCCTAGATTCGAACTCCAATAGAAAACTACTCAGTTAAGTCCTAGTGTCAAAGTTAATGCACTTTTTTTTACGATTTATTTAAAAATAAATAAATAAATGGGTGGATAAAGTCTAAATTATTTTTTTGCCAAGTCCTTGGTCACAAAGATAATGTACCTTTTCTTTTTTTAAATTAGTGATAACTCAATATGTCTGATGGGGTCTGCCTCAATATATCAAAGTTGAAATTCAAACTAGAAATCTAAAAGTAAAACTAAGGTCGCGTTTTTTTTTTATCTAACTGAATAGAATTGAACTAGTTTGAATTTGAATAGACTTGAATATCTGAATCTAAATCATATATTTATTTTTTTAATCTATAAAAATAAATATTAAGTTATTTATTTTTCAACTTAAAAAGCTTGAAAACCTTTACTTTTACACTTGTACACATACTAAATTTAAATGTTGAATAAATAATATATTTATTAAAGAACCTAAATATGATAATGTTTTATCATGACCTAAATCATCTTCAAGTGAATGGTTATGAAATTATAATATATAAAATACTTTAAGCTTTAAAATGATCAAAACTTCACAATAATAGTGCATAATATAAGGTAGAGATGGTAAAAACATTCGGCCCGACCCATTCTCACAGGTTTTGACCCGAGTTTCACACATGAGGGCCTGGACAAAAGCTTAGGAAAAAAAACTCGAACCATGCCCAAGCTCTCTTTTATTTTTTTAAATGATAAATTTATAAATTAGAATAATGAACTCAAATTTAAAAAATAATGAAAAATAAATAAATAAATAAGCTTAAATTCCTAATTTATATATCAATAATGAATCAAAAAACTTAAAATTATAATACTAAACTCTCTTTTAAGTATTAATTAGTTAATAGAGTGGTTGAATTAGAGAATCTATTACTAAAAATTAAATCTCTAAACTTTTATTTTCTTTATTTATTATTTTATTTTAAAATATTTATTTTCTTTAATTCACTATTGGTTATAACAACTTGATTATTATTAATTCATTTCAAGTTTATAATAATTTAAAAAAAAATTTAAAAAAATAAGTAAAAGCCCAAACTCAGCCCAAGCCTGCGTTGGGCCCGGCTTAGGCCCAACCCTTGCACTTCTTATCTAATGGGTTTGAGTTTGAGCTTGAAAAAGGCCAACTCAAGCCCTTAATTTGCCAACCCTAAATTATAAAAAAACAAAATTCTTAAAAAAATGAACAAAAATTCTACAAAAAAACTACGAGTGTAACCAATTGTGGTTTATCAAAGGAAGTGATTTACTTCTAAACTTAGAGTACAGAACAACACATGCCAAACTATGCTTCATGCATTAATATCCTTTCAAATTGTGGAATCTTACGGCCGAATAAATTATCATTTGCTCAAGCCAAACTACTTTGCTTTATGTTAGATAAACACGTTAAATGCAGTTTAATAAATAATAAAGAAATCATGATGGCTAGCAATAAAATTTAGCAAAACTAATATAAACTGGAAAATGATAGAGCACTTCTTAACCCTAAAGCCCTAAACCTAAATTCACACGTAAAGGATGAATTAAAATCTAATTTAAAAAAAAAAGATTTTGTAAATACAAATTATTAAAACGTGAGTTTATTAGTGGGGTATATATGCGTGGTTTTTTGGGTAGGTATAGAAAATAAATAAATAAAATAGGGATACTTTTTATATTAAAATTTAATTACCTTATTCAGATTTTTTTTAATCAGTAAAATAAAAAAATGACTAATTTTATTCAGTCAAAAATATATCAAAAGTCTCATTAAATTATAAAAATAAACATATTTAACTGACTTAACTAATTAAGTCATTTTAAGCCACTAAATCAAAAAACAAACATCCCCTAAATGAAATAATAAATAAATGAATTCTCATACTTATCATTAAACTTGAACTTTCAACCTAAAAGATGAGGTATAGAAATATCTAACCAACTTAATTAAAATTTTCTATTTGGATTTTTTCCCAGAATTTTCCTAGATGAAATGTAACAAACGTTAAAATTGGTGGCAAGTCGTAACTACAAGTTGGAATTTTCGAAGTTGGCACATAACGTATCAACGCTCATAAAATTTGTTTTTATTAGTTATTAATGTTTGTTCTAAATGTGGATGGAAAAGAAAAACAAGAGATCTCTTTCCAAGAAACATGGACAAATAAAAATTTAACTGCCATAGAAGCTCTTCACATAGCCTATTGAAATTTTGATTGATGATTTATTCCCATTCTACAAGGATTCTAGGAGAAAACTTATATTCAATTTTATGATAAAAAAAAATAATACTTTTTAATTTGATTAATTGTGTCCTAGCAATTGTATCTAACATGGATCTAACATGGAAATTGATTAATTGCACCCCATTTTCTTCGTACATAAGTTGGCCATTAGATCTAACACGAAAATTGTTTCAATGGCGTGGATGTCTTTTGTTTGGTTTTTAACATTGATGTCCCTATCGTTTTCTGAAAAAATAAGAAAGTCAAAGGTTATAAAATTTGACATATAATTTGGAATTGTTTAAAATTTTTATACTTTGATAAATTGACATAATTTGACTATTAAAATTAGTGATAATGTAAGGAGAATAGTCTGTTAAAATAATTTAATACAAAATCTAATTTTTTAGAAACAATGTAAAATCTATTTAACCTAGAGTAATTAATTTGAATATGTAAAAAATAATAATTTACCAGTAACATTAATATATGAACAAATAATAATGTCAAAAATTTTACACATGTTAAAATTTTAAAATCTCTAATTCTTTTAATTTTCAGTAAATGAGAGGGACGGCACTGTAAATAGTTAAAAATGGGGGTACAGTGCACCCGACGCACCATAGCTTTGTCCCACATTTTAAACCCAAGTTTTCTATGAGTCTTTACCTTTTTAAACTATTTAAAAATAAAATTATAATTTTATCAACATATGTTTATTTCTAGGATATAAATGTGTCATAAAAAGATATTTAACTTAACATTTCCATTTCATCATTTAGATGATATTTGGGGTGATTAGGAGTGGAATCAAATAATTTTCATTAATTTTAAATAAATTCTTAGGGGTCATTAGAAGTAGGATTTTTTATTTTTTTTTGGGTTAAATATGTACGCTAAGTTACTATTTACTACTAATGGAATATTTTGTTCAACTCCAAAACTTTCTAGAATCTATATTTATCATACTTTAAGGGTGAAACTGTAATTATCCAAACAAAACTCTTCACTCACCAGGTTGTTTCACCTTTTTTTTTTTTTTTGAATTTGCAGGTTGCATATTTTAATTAATGCTTATCAATGTTTTGTTCTCACTAAAGTAAGGTGGCCAAGAATTCAAGAGTATTGTTTTATGTTATTGTCGAGCACATCTTAAAATTAAAATTAAAATCAATTACATGTATAATTTTTTAAATTTTTAGTTACATATCTTAGGTGTCATAAGGGTTTTGTTACATACCTCAAAGGCTCAAATATTTTTTACGTCTCAAATGTTCTATTACATTTAAAATATAATGAATAAGTTAATATATATATATATATAAAAGGATACATAATGAAATTTTGTAACATGTGTGAGAAGTTTAGGAGTGTCATACATACAGTTGATATGGACGTAATCTTACGGAGGAATTAGGAACTTTCTTAGAGGCGAAACTAGTATTTTGGTTTGAGGATGGCCAAAATAAAGAAGCCACAAATTTAATTTGGTTATTGTTGAGATTTTGTGCTCTTTAAAGTATATTAACTTATTTATGAATATATTTTTTATTAATAAAATATTTAAAATATTTTTTTTGATATCTTAATCGCATAAATATTTTGAGTGAGGTCTATTTAATTATATTATATGTATTTATGTGATCATTATATGGATTCAAAGACATATAAATATAAATTATCTTATGATTAAATTAATTGAATTCGCAGTTGATAAAATACAGTTGGGTGCTTTATTTATATTTAGACTGTAGTAAATTCATTAAATAATTTGTTTTAATTATGTATAAATTTCCTGATGTAATTTGACTATTGAACTGGATCATATATGATATTTAATTAACCTTAAAATGACTGTTAGACTTATTAAATCTCATAGATATTAATTTTATTGCAATCTTAATCTTGTGTTCATTATAATTTCATGATTATGATTGTTATTCCATTTGAATTACCAATGGACGCAACATGTATTTTTAGTTAAGATTACTCGGTATTTTGGTAGAAGCAATTATGAGTAGCAAGATTATAGATTAACAATATAAAATTTGTACAACACATTTCTTGACGGGTTTTTAGTACTTAATCATAGAATTCTTAACCAAAGTGTATCAACATAACTGTTATGTTAAAAATAAAAATTAGAGAAAACCAATATAAGTGTCAAGAAATAAGATGTAATTAAATTGATTAGACAGTACGTTGCGATATCAATTTAATTAACAATATGGTACAAAAGATTGTTCAATAAATAAATCAATGTGGCATAAGTCTAATTATTATTTGAGAATATCATCCTAGATAACATATAGTTATAGAGGTCGGTTCTACTCTTTTAGTGGAGTAGATTTGGAATTAACTAATCAGGTTAGTTTAATTACATGTCCCACTTATTGTAGCCGTTATTGTATATGACCAAATGACCCCGAGTTTGCTTACTTAATTGGCAGCACTACTACTGAACTAATAAGCAAAACAGCTAGCTATTTAGGTTAAAAGACTAAATTTATTATTTGATGGGAGACTCCATTTAATATGCTCGTATATAAGGGGTCTTATGTTATTTTACAAGGTAGGACTTATAACAAGCACAAATGATGTGTCATCACTTTTGACTTTATCTTATATTTTAAATTAAATTAAACATTTTTGAGATAAGAGAATTAGAAAAGAGATATAGGATTTCCATAAAAAAATATAATTTTTTTTATAAGAAAAAGAAGAAAGCCACAACATATAGAACATATGAAAATAAATTTTTTCTCTTTAAATCTCTCTAACTTTGAGATAAAAAGTTTTCTATTGCTAGTTGTTTTTAGTAGTGATAATGGCGCTCAAACATCAAGTGCAAATCAAACTTGAGTCATAACCTAGAAGATTGTCGGTAATAGATCGTGATCTAATAAAATTGGTGATGACAAATTATGACTTGAGAGCCTAAATTATTGCAATAAAAACGCAAAGATACAATTTTTAAATTATAGTAATTCTATATATTTTATGAGAAATGCGATTCAAATATTTCAGTTGCAAAATTATTTATAACCAACAGCTACAACATCAGAAAAATTAAGATGGCAACAATGAAGACCATAATGACAAACAAAAAAATTGAATAGACTAAAACGTAAATTTTTTAAACGTAAAGGGGTCAACCATAAAATATTCATAATATTGGTGCATCCTCAGGACTGTGCCTAGTTCTGCCCTTGTGTGGATCGTAATATGAGAAACAACAAACTTGAGAAAATCAATACGTAAACAAAAATAATTTGAGGAAGTTAAACAACAAAGATTGTATAAGTTAACTAAATTTATTTTTTTCATAATGTTATTTGAATATTATATTTTAATAATTGGAGGAGGTTAAACGTTATTTATTATTATTGTTTCAGCTGGTGTTGGTGTCATCTTTTGTCAAATTTCTTAAGATACCTTCTTCTTCTTCTTTTTTTTTTCTAAACTAGAACTTCTAAAACACCCAAAAAAAAAAAATAGAGAATCACTTTTTAAAAGTGGAATTTTACATTAATAACAACCAAATACAACAATTTAAGCTTTGGGATATCCGCTAGCTACTGATTGTTTACTTCGGCATTTTAATGTTTTCTTCTTGGTTCGAGCGTCAATTAAAAAAAAAATTAACTAATGGACTATTTTAACCTTTTTGAATTAGAGATTTTATATTAGGGGTGGACATGGTTCGGTTTAGATCGAAATTAAGCAGAATTGATTTAAATCGGTTATTTTATAAAAAGAACTGAACTAAAAAAAATCAAACATAAACGGATCTTTTCGGATCGGTTCGGTTTGGTTCGGTTTTTTCGGTTCTGGGCCTATTTTGAATTTCTAAATTTTTAGCCCATTGGCCCTCATGAATGAAATAATTTTTTCAACAATTAGTTCATCCTAATTTCATTACAAATATTAACAATAAATACAAAGTATTCAAAACACATTTTATCACTAATATTTTACTAACTACTAATAAGGTACTCATAAAATATGAAATATTAAGATTTCAAAATACATAACCAAACTCCAATACTCCATCTACATGAACATAATGTTGTAAACACAAATAAAAATAACAACAGTTACAACTTACAACACAAAATAAAAAGAAAATTTGGAAACAAACGCCAACAACATTCTCCCATCTTCATCAATATCAACCTCAACTTTAGGCATTTTCCAGCTCAATATTTGGATCTATAAAAAAATTTTAAAACAATTAATAATTAAATAAATAGTCTATATAAATAAGATACTAGTTTTTTAAAAAAATAAAGAAAACTTACTCGTCAGCAACATCAATCAACTGTCATTTGCTCATCACCTACTTGTTGTTGTTGTTGAGATTGCATTGGCCTAAAAAATTCTTCAAGAAATTGAAACAATTATATTAAAATCATTAATTCTAATATACAAAATGTTATAAGTGAAATCACAAAAAATAACATAATAAATTACAATATTACATGTTTCAACTAATTCATAGAATTCAGCTTCCTTCTGACTTGGTTGTATTGTATGCTCTCCTAATAGAGTTGAGCGAAGCCAATTTTGAGTACAGATTAACGACTCGACTGTTTTATGAGTTAAAGAACTCCTAAAAGGATCAAGAATGCGCCCTCCTGTGCTAAATGCTAATTCAAAAGCCACAGTACACACCAGAATTACCAAAACATCTTTGGCAATTTGAGACAAAATCGGATACCGAGGCCCATTCAATTTCCACCAAGTCAAAATATCAAAATGGGGATTACTAGCACTCTCACAAGTCACTAACAAGTATTTTTCAACATCATTTTTTCCAATAATGTCATCATTTGAACTTTCTTTCATCTTTCTAAATTGTGTAAAAGGATCAAATGACCCATAACTACTACTAGCACTATCATGCACATCACTACTTCTCTCACCTATGTTTGGATTACTCTCACCACCATAGCTTTCAAAAAGCTTCAACAGCAACTCTTTAATGTTAACTCTCAATTCATCAACCTTTCTAATATCATACAAGCTACTAAAACACCATATTGAAATGCAAGTTATGCAACCCAAGAGGGGGGTGAATTGAGTTTTTAAAAATTATGTAATACAATTCGCACAACAATTTAATCTATTGCCTTAATCAAATCAAAAACAATAAATTCAATCAAGCACAATATTAAAAGAGTAAGGGAAGAGAAAACAAACAGAAGGATTTTTACGTGGTTTGGCTATCCCTGCCTACGTCCACGCCTCCAAGCTAACCCGGCTTGAGGATTTCACTATCCAAGCCTCCCAAGGCTTCAAATGTTTACAATTGACTTCCAAGGTGTCAATGGACCTTTACAATAAGAGATTATATCCCCAATCTCTTCACCCCAAGTGTTTCTCACACTTATACACTCACAATTTGATGAGAAATGAAAATCACAACAATGAAACTCTCTTTAAGAGTGGATAAATAAATTATAGCTCAATGATGATTCAACAAATGATGATTTACGAAATGAAAGCTCAATATATGTTATATGATCTTGTTTTTTCTTGTATTAGTTCTTAAAATGAAGTTGAAGCTGAATTTTTATAGTTAAAACCCGAAAACTAGCCGTTATAGGCAAACTCCCGCGCCCAAGTGGTTAGCCGCTTGATTTATCCGGCTAGCCGCTCATGAACAATGATATTACTGTTATTTTTGAATTTTACTATAGTAATATTGTTCACTAAAATTATACTTTTGGCCCAAAACTTTTTATAATTATATTACGGCCTAAAATGTCATAAAACTTTGTAAATAGGTCCAATTTCAGAATTTCCTAATAATAATTGTCTTTCCAAAACTTTCTGAAATTATGATATGGTCCCAAAGATATTATTCTTTCGCAAAAAGGTCATTTTTAACATAATACCCATATTTTTTAAAGTTCTCAAAACCTTTCACTTTAGTCCAAAATATTCATAAATTATAGTATGGCCCAAAACATTTCAAATGTTTGTAAAAAGGTCCAACCCCGAAATTCAATAATACTACTTATTAAAAATCAAAGATTTCAAAACTTTGCATTTAAGTCCAAATTACTCAAAACCACAAGGTACTTTATCTTATAAAAATAAAACCTTTTAGTTTATAAAAAGTAATTAATTAAATTAATCTCTTGAGCTTCTTAAATGCTAAATCATGCATCGATTAAATCATACCGGCTTTACAAGAATTTATCGCACTAATTTGTCCGTTGAGCTCTAAACTTTATTCTTGATTTCGCCGTTGTTCGTTGAGTGTCTTGAGCTTGATTTCACTTGATTCACTTGCATAAATATTACCCTTCAAAAACTAGTGAAAATGTGAAATACAATATCTATTAAATCACTTAATACATATGTTTATTATCATTAAAATTACATTATGTGTAGCCCTTTAGGCTAACACATATAACAAAGTCAAGTTTGCAGCGAGGATCAAGCACATTTTCCATAATCAACAACATGTTAACCTTTTCAAAAGAATGACCCCAATACTTGACAAACTTTTCCTTTATCTTGTAACCCATTTGATTTAACAAAAAATCATTGGAATCAACAAGTGACTTCAAATGAATATAAACTTTCCACATTTCATTCAAGTAATTATTGAAAGTGACTGTTAAAGAGCTACTGAATTTTAAAGTCACATAATAAAAAACTGAAAGACACTTGACTAACCTCTTTGCATTTTCCCAATCCTTATTAGTCGGTGGCCCCACCTCCTTTTTTTCACTCTCATCCTCATCAAACCAGTTTGTATAATGGCCATCATCTTCCTTTAGCCTATCAAATGCTTTCTCAAATGCTACCATTTTTTCTAACATCAAATATGTTGAATTCCACCAAGTCAGCACGTCTAACACCATAAACCCTCCATGTGAGATTTTCTCCATATCAACACATGTTTTGAACTTTTGTAATCTTATCGGGGAGCATCTAACATATTTCACTGCATTTCGGATACTGGCTAGTGATTGACTCACTTGTGACAACCCATCTTGCACAATTAAGTTGATTATATGCGCCGAACACCTCACATGCATATATAAACCATTCAAAACCATCGAATTTCCACTCCAATTTTCCAACTTCTTCTTCATATAAGATATTGCAAGTGTATTAGCACTTGCATTATCCACTGTAATTGTGAACAACTTCTCAATCCCCCAATCAATCAAATAATTTTCAATTAACTTCCCAATGCCATCTCCTTTGTGATTAGATATAGGTGTAAAAGTGAGAATCCTCTTATGCAAAACCCACTCTTCATCAATAAAGTGAGCCGTAACTACCATAAAGTTTGACATTTGAATTTAAGTCCATGTGTCGGTGGTAATACACACTCTTTGTTTATTTGTAGTCAAAACACTTTTCAACAGCCCCTTTTCATTTTAATACAATTCAAGAATATCCCTTATAATTGTTCTTCGAGATGGTACCTCAAACTTCGAACAATAAGTTTCCATGAACTCCAAAAACCCTTCTGCCTCTACAAATCTCTACAAATCTAAAAGGCAACTCATCTTTGATTATCATTTTCACAAGTGTCATTCTACAATCCTCTCTATTAAATCCTACGTGTATAACCTTAGCAGTACTATCATCTTTACCTTTACCTTTTTTACGAACTAATGTTTGTTGTTTTGCATCATTTGTAGCCTTTAATTTTTTGCTCATTTTACATCTACCCAAATGAGTTGACAAACCACTTTTTCCAGAATTACAATGGGCTGCATAACTTTTGCCGCAATAATGACACTTAGCTCTGTGTCCTCCAGGTAGCTTCAAAAAATGCTTCCACACAAATGATCTCAACTCAATTTTTCTTTTTTTACTCCCGCTGAACTTTTCTTCACTACTGACTTGTTGTACTTCATCATTAATTTCTTGCACTTCATTATTAGCCTTTTGTACTTCACCAGCGCTGTCAACCATCCTACAAAATTAGAACAATCATAATGTCAAAATAAAATCTAAATATAGCCACCGTCCAACATACAATCGGTAGCCATATTTATAAATCATCCAATTTAATTTCAAGTCACTGGCCAACATTTCTTGCCACATATGCATGCATATATCTTTACTAAAAATTTGATGAATAATACACACAATTCCAAACATCATTACGTTTCCCTCAAAAGAAGCCACTAAGCCAACACTTAAAAAATTGAAGCAAGTAGCATGCATGCATATATCTTCTGCTCTCACTCACACACCAACTAATTGTAAAAAATTGAAAAGCAAGGCCAGTCATACCTACTTGCGCACGGTGGCTGGCATGCAGAGCAAAAGCTGTCGCACGGTGGCTGGCGAGCAGAATAGAAACTGTCACACAGTGGCCTGTGAGTTGAAGCTGTCTCACGGTGAAAAGAAGCTATGGGCTTTCATGTGGTGAGAAGAAGATAATGGGTGTCGCACGGTGGAAGAAGGCATTATACAGTGAGCACAAGCTATTCAATTGTGACACTATCGCCGGTGAACAGTGTCAGCCATAATTGCAGTGGATTTGGGTGGGTGATTTGATTTTGATTTTGATTTTAGCTTTAGGGTTTGTTTTGGGTGAAATTCAAAAATTGTAACATATATATACCCGTAATTGTGTGTGTGTGCAAGTCTATTTTAGTTATCTTACGCAACCAATTAAAGTTTAACACATGTCGATTTGAATAAAATCCAAAAATAACCCAGTTTTTCGGTTCAGCTGAGTGAACTGAAGACCGAATCGGCATTCCAAGTTTTTTACAATCCATATATTTCAGTTATTTTTAAAAATTAAAACCGGTCCAAATTAGAACCGAACCACTGATTCGGTTTAGTTTTTTCAAGGCCACGGTTTTTTTGTCCAGTCCTATTTTATACGACTAGATTTGGCCTCTAGCGCGCGATGACAAATGATAATCATGAATTAATATATCTATATATTGTGAGTGGTTTAGTTATTTGTGTTCATAATTTCACTGTGCGGATATTGGTATTTTTATTGCACACATTATTGAGTCTTCATTAATATTGTAATTCCCATAGATGATAGTTTATGTCAAGTGTTACAACAATGTTACAAGAGTTGGTACAAGCAAATTGGAGTTTTACAAAGGGAAATTATCATTTGTATACCCTTAGTTTACTCCATTATCAAAAATACTACAACACTTTGAGAGTGTATCAATCGTCCACCCTAAGTTGACAAAATGTATCAGCTGACCACCAAACCTTTAGTTGCCGTTTAAGTATGATGACGTCAGAAGGGTAATTTGGTCTTTTCATATGATATAAGTGATAATTTAAGGGTATACAAGTGATAAAAAGAGAATTTAAGGGTATACATGTGATAATTTTCAAGGGTAAAATCATCAATTCACTGTAACTCCATTAACTTTCAAACGACAACTAACGGTTTGGTGGTCGGCTGATACATTTTGTCAACTAAGGGTGGACGATTGATACACCCTCAAAGTGTTATAGTATTTTTGATAACAGAGCAAATATATGGTATATGAATGATAATTTCCCTTTTACAAATTATATTTGAATAGAATCCACATGGATATGTAGAGAGATATTTTGGCATGAGCACATGTATGGTGTAGTTAGTGTGATTCATAGTGAAGATTGAAGACTTGGTATTACTTCGTGGGGAACCATGAGATCAATTTAACTTTAAGAGAAATTATACTCTACATGGAAATTGAGATGGCCAACGTGTTAGGCGACACGTGGTACAATACGGGACACAGTATGTGTCCGTATAGCAAGGCACGACAAGAGCAGATTTTTGTAGGGTACACAGCACGACACGACATGCATGAGGGCTGGGCCAGGTTTAAATTTTAGGTATGCAATCCTTAAAAGCACGGTATAATTAGAGATGGATTAAAAGTATAGAATGTGAAAAAGTCTGCAATAAGTACGTTTCACTTTTTAATGAAAGTAAATTTAAAATTTTATGATTTTATAAACAACTTCAAATTAAATCTTTTAATATATTTTATTAGCACAAATTTTTTAAATTCATTTAATTCTTAGTTTCAAAAAGAAATACTCTAATTGATTTATGTTTATAATTTACTAAATGAATAATTGATATCATGATTTTAATAAGTAAAATTATAAATATCATGATTTTATAAGTATGTATTAATGTTATTATGAACTATGATCTATGACTCTATGTAGGACAAAGTTAACAATCAAGTGAACTCATAAGAAAAACTTTATTGTTGTTGTTGTTGTTAATAAGTATTAAAAAGGAATTCTAATACCATAGGGTCTAACTTAATAATTGCTATTATATTCTCTTACTATTATTAGTCTACTATTATTGAATATGGACTTAAATTTTAAACTTTTTATTCTATTGAATTTGAGTAAAGGCACATGGACCCAATAAGTATATAACAAAAAAAAATTAGGCACGACACGACACAAAGCACATGGTAGGCATGATATGGCATGAGCACGAGCATGCATGGGCTTTCCTGCCTGGCCGGCCCATTGGCCATCTCTACATGGAAATTATCTGTCAAAATCAAGCAAGCAAAATCCTAGGAGACTGAGATTGAAGATGGTGTGATTCTTGAAGATTGAGATGTAATTGTTTTGATTTAGGGAAGATAATAAAGAGATATTGAAGAGATAATATTGCTATATTATGATGAAGAGTTCCTTAGCTGAAAACTTTAGAAATAAATAAAGGATAAAGATTTGGTAAGATTGGATTCTTCAATTTATGTGATTCACCGTGCACTATTTAAAGGAGAATCACTCACATATTTTGGTGTAAGCCACAAGCAAAGAATAGAGAGTAATGGTGCATCTTTGTTAACTCTTCTAGGGACATGTCGTGATTTATGCATGGCTTCTAGTCTTCTCTTTAATAATCTTTTTGTTAGACTTTAGTTTGAGAAAAGACTATTGTTTGCATTTAGATCTTATCTTTAACGATGTCTTTGGTAGTTTATTTGGTGATTTATTGATCCAACCTTTACAAGAGTGAAAGTTATTGGAGCAATAAAGGGATTACAGAGGCAACAAAACTTGGGATCTTTAAATGATTTGAGGACACTATCTTCGATCTTCCCAAGAAAATGGATCATATGCTCGTAGTATAGAAATTCTACAGAGAGGTGGCATACCGCTTTATTTGAAAACCTGCTTGGGAGAGGATGTAGAAGATGTGTGGTGCTTGCAAAGTGTTCACTTGGTGAGATTATAACAAGGTGGCGGCAATTATCGAGGGGGAGACTCATATTATGTAAGGTTCCAAGAGTTTATAATCTCTTGAACTTAGTCAATTACTTGACGCCTGAGCGTGCAGCTACGTAGCTTGAACCACGTAAAAGATCCTCTAGTGTGCTTTAATTTATTTGGGTAAATGCTTGTTTAGTGCCTATTTGTTGAGTTAAGTGCTTATTTAGCCCCTACATTTTAAAAATGTGAAGCCAAGATTAGTTATAATCTGTTATGAACATGCTGAGGTGTCATATGAGCTGGCATAAGTGGGATTCAAGTCAAGAGTTGGTTAGTTAGTTAAATAACAGACTGACTTATTGCAAGTGAAAACACACGTGAGAAGCTTACTTATATAAGCTGTCTCTAAGCTAGAAAACAGAGAGGATTTACAGAGAGAAAAGATTCGATAGGCTTTAATCTGTAATCGGTGACTCATTTGTAAACGTTCTTCTTGTTGTTCAATAAAGCTTCTGCCCTTGCTGGTTTTACAGCCGTGGATGTAGGTTCCTTTGTGGAGCTGAACCACGTTAGATTCTTGGTGTGTTGAGTATCTTTGATTGCTTGTTACTTTGTTTGTTCATTTCTTAATCTTGTTTCTGTAAACTCTGGCTTAGTGGGTTGCTTAATTCTTATTCAAGAAAGTGAAGTAAACATGTTTGCCATAACAAAAAAATATCTCAAGACATCCAGGCTTGTAATTATATTACAATTATACCCTTACTTTTTCTTTACTTTTACAATAATACTCTAGCAAGAGTATTTTTGGAGATATTAATGAAAAGAAAAAAATGTAAATTAATCCAATTAGCCTAAAAAGTTAAATAAAAAATTAGTTGTTATTATTTTACTTTTAGAATTAATTTGGTAAATTAAATTTTTGTAAAAAAATTATTAGTAATGTTCTTGCAAGGATATTAAACATTACTTTAAATTGGCAAGTGTTAATTTATTTATAAATAACATTAGTAAGACTGTTCCAAGGATATGAAAAATACTAGTTGTATCATAGATATTTATTTGCTAGTAAGTACTTATTGGTTAATTTGCTAATTAACTTTTTTTATAGATTAAAAAATTAATTTGAAAAACATCATTGCATGATCTTATTGTAACAGCAAAGAAAAATAAGGATAAGATTAACATATTTTATAGTAAGTGTATCTTCAGGTATTCTTCAAAATATCAAAATTAAACAGCCACTTAAGTTAAAATATACTGACTAGATAAGTATTTACCTGCTTTACTTTTAAACTCTTTAACTTTACCTATTGTTTTGTCTAATTAACTTTTGATTAAATTTGTAAACCAACTGAAATTCGATTTTTTTTTTTTTGTTACAATGAAGTTCATAAATTATTCTGAATGTCGCTCTCACTTTTTATCTCAAACAAATCTTAACTGTTTAAACAATCTTCTCCCCTTCGTTCAAGGCTGGCACTAAAGTATTTAGGGACTTATGCGATTTTTTTTTATTGTGGGGCCCATTTTATCTTGCAATTTTGATACTCAAAGAAACATAAAAGGACTCAAAATTTCATTCTATGTTTAATTCTTGAATTTTAACAATAATAAAAATATTTTAAAAATTTTCAAAAACAAAACTTAACAATAGTCAAGAAGATATTTTTTTTACTTCCTTAGAATTATTAAAAAAATAAATAACAAATAAATAAGATATATTATTTTCAAATAGAATATTTGGAATGGCAGCAAATAGAAAGTTGAGATGATGAATTGATTATCAAATAATAGATATAGATTTTGTATTTTAAGAAATTAATTTTTTCTTTTTTAAATCAACCAATGAATATAATAATTTTCTTTTTAAAGAAAGGAGTAAGAAACTTTTTATCTACTGATTTTTTATATTATAAGGTTTTAATAGAAATTAAAAGGAATATTGAAAGTTAAAGATTTCAATGTTAAATAATTGAGTTTTCTTTAGGAAACTGAAAAGGTAAAGAATTGAATTATTTTCTTGGAAAGACTGTTATGAATGAATTAATGGTTAAACAATATTATTAATTATATCTCTTTAACATTAATTTTATCAAATATTGATTTTCTATAAAAAAAAATCTTAATTGTAGTATAGTTGTTAATTATAAAGATGTCTAATTGGTTTTTCTACAATTCATAATTTGAAAAAAAAATAATTAGAAAAATATTAAGAAAATACTCAAAAAAATGAGGTCTTAAAAAAATATGGGATTTTAGGCGACTGCCTTGTTCGTTATACTTAAACCACCCCTACCTTCGATTCTTTGTGGGAGAGGAGGAAAATTATCAATCTCATCTTCATTATAATAATAAAATGATTGTCTATCTCTTTTTTCCTTGAGAATTTTATTCCTGTCTACTTTATTAGGATTTTATATATATATATATATATATAGAGTTTTGTCATTAGTGCTTGTTTGTAGGTGATTGTCCTCTAATTTTGTAAGAGTTTTATGGAAAAATTTGTGTCACCATCATGTTCCTACATTAGATTTA
>NW_006262339.1:16782654-16796826 GCF_000493195.1 Citrus x clementina | reverse complement strand
ATTTTGGTTCAATATATAGCATCTCACTTCTAGCTAGAGTTCTGTCAATCTAACCAATAGGCATTTGGCTCAATGAGAGAGCTTTTGCATTTACAATGTTGAGAGTAAGGGTTCGAATTTCTATAAAAATATTACAAGGTTAGTTTCAATCCTCCTTCAATTATTAAATAATTGAGTGTAGACAGTATTAAAAAAAAAGAAAAAAAGAGTTCTTTCAATCTATAGAACAAATAAATAACGACCCTCGCCCATTCAAAAGTCTTATTACCCATTAGCCATTTTCGATACTCTCACATTTTTGTACTAAAGAGTGTTTTACCAAGTTTAAGGGTTTGGAAGCTTTTTGTACTATTAGAGAGAAGTTTATATTACTTTGAATTATTTTATTTTGACTGCATATGTCTCCTCAATCGTTATATATTTAATCTCGCTTAAATACGTTTGCAAGCGTAATTCGTAATTGTATCTTTCAAATAAAGGTACCCCTTTGGGAAGATTGTCTGGTCTCATTTTTATATTTTTTATTATCAGATCCCTGAACTTGTGAACTGTGAAGTCTCATTTCTATATGATCAGGAACAATTCGTTATGCAGTTCTTATTAGTTAATTTTTAATCTGACATTTTCTTTATTATATAAATTATATTATATATATATATATATATATATTATTGCGAGAGGATTAGTTATACGTAACTATGTAAGATTTTAATTTATTTGGGCGGGGCAGCAAGTGACGCATGTATGCGTTTTAAATATTATCCACCTTTGGTGTATTTCTTACGCTCTCGGTCTTGGCATGTAGCTCTACGGCCTGCATGCACTTGTTCTTTGTTTTTGTTAGTACTTGGGACACCCACTAGCAATTGGATTTTTCATATACACTCCCTAGATTTTTATTTACAAATTACAAACCCTTTTGTTATGTCTCTAAATTTTCTAACTTTTTCACACTAAAACTCTATTTGTTATTGAACTAAAAGTTCTAGCTATAAATAAGAATCGATAACAACTTATTTAAATGATAAGAGTAACAAAGTTTATTTTATTAGTTTTATCAAACATAAAATCATAATACTATTAGGTTCTACATAAAAAATTCATCAAATACTTTATTTCTGTAGTTTAACTTCTAGATCTAGTTAGTAGGAAGCAATAGCAAAGTGAGCCCATTGACGTAAGCTAATTTCACACATACTTAACACAAAAAATAACTATGTACTTTTTCTTTCTTCTTTTTTTTTTTTTTGGGTGAGCTCAATCAAAGGGTAAAAGCCTATTTAGTTCCTATATTTTAAAAAATGTCTCGAAACATCCTTGCTGTTAACGTATTGATACTCATACCGTTACTTTTTATTTCTTTTGGTTTACTTTTACAATATTACACTTTTAAAATAATTTTTTTGGACATTAATAAAAAAATTAAATTACCAATTTAACTCTATAAAATTAAAAAAATTATATTAATTTTTTTGCAAGGACCATCTGCACACTTGGTAGCTTGCATACAATTTTTTACCATTAAAAATTAATATATTTTTTTTTATTTTTTAAGGTTAAATTGGTAATTTAATTATTTTTTTTTATTAATATCCAAACAAAAAAATTATTATAAAAGGGTAATATTGTAAAAGTAAACTAAAAGAAATAAAAAGTAACGGTAGGGGTATCAATACTTTAACGGCAGAGATGTTTTAAGGTATTTTAAAAAATATAGGGATTAAATGGATACTAATCTTAAAATATAGGGACTAAATGAGCTTTTACCCCTCAATCAAATCTTAAATTCGTTGATTAGAAAATTGATATCCATCACCTCAATTCAAGAAAGGTGAACATAAGAACTACAATCTAAGAAGACGAGAGTAAAGAGAGAAGACTAAACGTACATTATTTTAAAAAATAAAATTGTTGAGGCAGATTCGTGAGTAGATTATTGTTAGGGTGTTTTGTAAAATTTTCAGAATTTTTGTGGCCATGCTGTGCTATTCCTGCATATTTAAGTTTTCTTACACTTTATTCACCCCAAGATTGGTGATTGCTTGTACATGTAAAATGCCCAGATTTACAAGATGATGATAGCATAACCTGGAGTGGAGATTTCTATAATAGGTTAACTCAGGAAATTGCATTCCGAGATTAACCCACGACTCCATTCCCCTTTTGTGTCTTCGAATGTTTGATTTGAGTAAATTTTCCACTAAGCAGACTTGATGTAGAAAATGGAATTAAATTTCTATCGATTCTGGAAATTAAGCCTCTTAATTCCTACTGCGAAGAGAATTCCAAAGAGCATGGCAAAGGCAGCAACAACAACTGCAACTACTCCCAGAAACTCATGTTTGAAATCAAAATAACTTCTAACAAACTGTTTCACTGTTTCACCACTTTCCATTTTGTCCTCTACATCTCCAAACTGCGAAGCAACCAATCCATACATGGTCCAAGCTACAGGGTTTGTCCAATAGTACCATCTCCACCACAGAGGAATCCTCTGTTGTTTGGCAAGTTGAAAGATAAGGAAAGAATTAGCTACATTAAGGTTTCACTAAAGCTGTGAAATCTATCCAGTATCTAAAATAGAAATGGGAAAACAATACTTACAGGTCTCGGTATTACAAATCCCGAAAAGACGTTCCACAAACCAAAGAATAAAATCGAAACAATTGCAGCAACGTTGTGGTTTGGTGTCATAGCCACTGTCATCATGCCATAAAAGGTGAAGTACAATAAGCTGAAGAACATAAAGAATAAATACCAAAAGAACTTGGCTGCTGTCCATTCAAATCCAATCATGGCATAGACTATGACACCATACACTACTGAAAGAACAAGAACATAAGGTATCTCAATCATAACCTGGAAAAAAAACAAAAAGAAAAATAAAATATCAGTAAAGAAAATACATTTCCTTTGGAGAATTAAAACAAATACGTGTAATGTGTCAAAAAAAAAAAAAAACATTACTTGCGCAAATGCATATGACATGCCTGAATACATTCCAGCCCCTTTTTCCCTATAGTAGACTGTCCTTTCAACAGCGACTACTGGCTGCACTGATGAACAAAGTTGAGCGCCGATGAAGAAAACAGCGGTATACATGGAACCCATAGCATTGAACAGATCTTGGTTCTGTTTCCTGCAAATTAAAATGCCAAAATTAAGGTTAAAATACAAGGCTCAAAATAAGTTTCATGTACATTATCAAGTACATAGATTTACAGCTTCCTAGTTGTAACTCACGTTTTGGTGCCCATATCCCAGAACATTGTTCCAAATGTCAAAGCTATGGCGGTCGTAAAAAGAAACCTGACAGCATTGTATGGTGGATTTCGCCAGTATGACCAGTGTTGTTTCCACAAGCAAGCCAAAAATTGCATGAAAAATGAACGAAAGTACCAAGTTGGAAAATAAATGTCCTGTGAATCCGGGGCAGGCTTGCTTAATTCTTCAATGAGTGCTTTGTTTCTTCTGAAACATATGGCATACATCAGCATCAGTTACGAGCTAATTAGCATATGCATCGGCATGGTAACTTAGTAGTACAACAAAAACACACCTGTACAAGTCTGAATGTTTGTAAATATTAGTAAAATCAATCCCCAGAGCTAATTCTTTTGTTGTAGATGTAACTTCCAACATCCAAGTTGCTGGATTGTAACCATCTTTAATTTTTTCGACTCCAGGAATGGCCTTCATAAAAATAAACGTTACATGCATCGGCATCAGCTACGTTCATAATGTAAAGCATGCAAGTCAATTTATAATGCTATTTCAAGTTAGATTTCTGTTGAAATACGAGAATGTTCATCAGGTCATACTTGCAAATAGCTGATAAGATCGCTAGAATTGCTACCCAATGGCCCAACGTAAATTTCTTGTCCCCCTCGCTTCATTAGGAATAGCTGCAATGCATTTGTTAAACAATAATAGTCAACAAATGCTGGAAAAGAAAGGAGAAGGAAAAACTTTTGACTCCTTTGATCAAATAT
Source organism: Citrus x clementina (assembly GCF_000493195.1). Classification (NCBI taxonomy): domain Eukaryota; kingdom Viridiplantae; phylum Streptophyta; class Magnoliopsida; order Sapindales; family Rutaceae; genus Citrus; species Citrus x clementina. Next base: position 16,792,834 of record NW_006262339.1, on the reverse strand, counting down.
TACTAATTTCTACCTCATCAAAGGCTTCAAATATGTCAATGCTTGGTTGATGGATGGTACACACGACTGTCCTTCCAGTTTCAACCGTGTTTTTAACAGTTCTCATAACAATAGCAGCAGCCCTTGCATCCAGCCCTGAGGTTGGCTCATCCATAAATATGATGGACGGGTTAGCCACAAGCTCAACTGCAATGGTGAGCCTCTTACGCTGCTCTGTTGACAGACCACTTTCACCGCGCAAACCAACCAGTGATTGTCTCAGTGGTTTCAACTCCACAAGCTCCATGATTTCCTCAATAAACATCTGTAAATTATGAGAGGAAGTATAAATTAGTATGAATATACCCTAGAATGTGTTCAGGGAGTCAAGTTATTTCTCTTCTAGTTGACTTGGTTAAACTGTTCTAGCTCTCAATGAGGTAACACTCCAGGAGAGTTCAGTACCTACCTTTCTGGCTTCAGAATCAACTTCAGTCGGTAAACGAAGCCAGGCTGAGTAGAGCAAGGACTCATACACAGTAACCAAAGGAGAGTGGATGTCGTTTTGCTCACAGTATCCTGAAATGCGGGTAAATGTTTCTTGCTTGTTTGGGTAACCAGAGATTGTTATGTTCCCAGTAATATATCCACCAGTTTTCCTGCCAGCCAACACATCCATCAAAGTGGTTTTACCAGCACCACTGACACCCATTAAAGCTGTAAGAACACCCGGCCTGAAAGCGCTGCTCACACCATTTAGAAGCACCAATTTGTCATCATGAACACCTTTAAGTTTCATTTCCTAGAATGTTAAATTGAACCAATTGGTTGTCATATCCGGACCAGAGTGTATTAAATCAAGACAATGTCCATGCTTTTGAAATAACATAATTGGCTTTATAATTGATGTTACCTTTGGCATGTCAGCAGAGTAAGTAACTTCATCAAAGGTGAGGGAATACGGTTCAAATGGAAGCACCATGCCTCTTTTCTTTGGTTGGGTTTCCCTGACAACACCTGAGTTTGTGCTGTGACTTGAATTACTTCCATAAGTTGATAACTGTACAGTTCCTCCTATTCTGTTATCCAGATCATTACTTTCAGATTCCTCTAATATAACAGCCTGAGGCTTCTCAAATTCTGCAAATATATATATATATTCGCAAGAAATTACAAACTAGTCTCTCTGCTTTAGAAGAAAGAATTAAAGTGAAGAAGGCAAAGGTACCCACGGTTAAGAAAAGTAAGAGATAGAGTGAAACCAATGTTGAACAATAGTACAAAACCAATCATAGCCCCCAATCCTATCCAATACCAAAATGCATGTGGGAAGAACCCACAAGACTTTAAAACTTGCACTCCAAGTGATTCAGTTGAGTTAGTAGTAAACTGTGATATGAAAAAAAAAAAAGAAATATACAGACATTAGCATTTTTGTTAAAAGAATATTACAAAATCAAGGAAAAGGCTCATTCAGAGAATTACCTTTCTCCAACTGTGCCCAAAAAGCTCATTAGCCACAATTGCATTCTGTGCATACATCATAGGCGAACACCAGTAACCCCATATCCAACCATTATTGATGTCATCTGTGTCATTAAAAAAGAAATGGAAGTATGATAGTTAAATTTTGATAAAGAAGCTAACCAGCCTCTTTTAGTTATATATATATATATATATATATATGATATACCTTGTGAAAGGACAAATCCACCAAATGCAAAAAACACGACCAGTGCAAATGAACCAAATGACATAGCAACAATCATGTTCCTGCCTGCTGCTGCAATGAATCGAAACAATGCAGAAGCCATCTGGTTAACGAACAAGAGCAGCAATAACTGCTTAAACAACCTGCAGCAAGAAAATTACCTTATAAGCTAGTTGGATAAACAGATCATGTAATAAAATTTTCTATGGTTAATTGTGCATTCACCTTCCAATGTTAGGATCAAACCCGATTGCATAATAGGTAAGGAACACCCAAATAGAAACCTCCAGGAACGAGATAGGAATCTTGAGGATCCATGCAGGAAGGGCATATGCCCACGCTGGATAGAATCGGAGACCTCTTTGCTTGTAGAAGATAGGAAGCTTAGCAACGGTCATAGAAATATCCGACATTCCATTGAACGTGGTCATAATAACAGCAAAGAACATGGCACCAATGTAAATTCCCCCATCACTGACTGAATCTTTGTTCATATTTGCTCTGAAAAAGAGTGTCGAAGATACCAATGCCATAGTGGAAAGCTAGTAGGCAAGGGAACAAATCAATGAAATCATTATCATTTCAAGAAAAAAGTAAAACAGTTCAAAACTAATCTAGTACTCACTTGAATGAGCTTGAAGATATAGACAAATGAGTTTCTTTTTATCAGCAAAAATTCTCTTGAGATGTTAGCTTTAAATAACTCCTTCATACCCACACCGTACCCTTTGGTAGTCAAAGCAGCTGGGTGGCTCGTGCTCTTATCAAGCGGAGTTCGCAGCTCATCTGTGAGTTTCTGTCCCACATGGAATGATTGGAATGCCTCAGAAAATTCCTGGACTGTAATAAATCTGTAAGGCATCTCTCTATGAACCCAATACTGCCGTTGATCTTTCCTTGATGTCACCTGCAACATATTATTTGTGAAGATTGAATAGGAGAAGTTACATCTGATGCTCAATCAGCTCATAAGAATCTATTTTATCTATTAACGGACTTACTTCTTGCAAGAAGTCAGCCACGCCCTTCCTTTCATGGCATTTAAAGCCCATAGATTCAAAGAAATCTAGCACCAGTTCGCAGGGTCCCTGGTACACGATCTGACCATCAGATAGAAGGATAATATCATCAAATAGATCATAAGTCTCTGGTGCTGGCTGTAGGAGAGATATCACTGCGGTTCCGTTAAGGATGTGAATATTTTGCCTGAGAGAATTCACAATGTGGAAAGTTGTCGAGCTGTCCAAACCATTAGATATCTCATCCATAAAGAGTGCCAAAGCTGGGCCGACCATCATTTCACCTACAATTGAGAATTGAACTTTTAATTTATATGTTTAGATAACAAATATTGATTTCTAATTATCTGTGAGCGCAATGGAAATGAGTTTATTATCAAGTTGGCATTTACCTGTTGTCAGACGCTTCTTTTGTCCTCCTGATATACCTCTCACCATTTCATCGCCTTCCAAGGTATCAGCACAGACGTCAAGTCCTAGAACCTTTAGATAATAATCTGTGAGCACATTAGCTTCTTGGCCTTCAGTTGCTGCTGCCTGAGACATGAGAATGACCGAGAATTACAAGAAACTCAGTAACCATGAATTCAACTTATTTATTCCCTTCTAATGAGCGAAAAGTAAAATGGGCTATTCAAGAGTATGACAGGATGAAAGTTGAAAATCAAAGTTGATATACTAGGATTAAATTTTAAACCATAGGAAGACATGATCGAAGATATGTTTTTGATTCGCTAAACACTAAACACGTCTTAGCCTCCATCTGATGAAGCTTTTGAGATAGAGCTTATTTAAGCATAATTTTTTTCAGTAGAACTTTTACTATTAGAAATTTTATTAAAAACAAATTAGTTGTATGGTTGTTAATGAGAACTTATTTAATAGGCAAATTTTTTAAAATTATGTTAGTAAATGAATGAAATAAGATTGTCAAATAAGTAAAAGATTTTTTAGACATTTTAACATTTTAAAAAAAACTTTTAAACTTCTACTCTCAGAACCCTAAAATTTAAGCTTATGATAGTATAGATAAAATAACTTATTTAATATTCAAAACTCCTATTCAAAAATCCACCGAACAACAATAATAAATTTGAAAAGAGATTATGGCATTAAATAAATACTTATAGTAATTAAATAATTCATATCACAGAGTAAGTTAAACAAACTTCAGTTTTCTCACCTTCATGAAGACATCAACAAAAAGATCCGGCTTTATACCTGCTTCCTTCTCTCTTCTGGCCAACTCTGTTAACATGTCTGCATTTCCCAATAGCAATGATTTTTATAGTTGAAGGCAAAATAAAAGAGAAAAATAATAATAATAAAAAACCTACCATAACGGGATCCAACACCCTGGCATCTAGCAGAGAAGGCCAAAGTTTCCCTCACAGTCATTTCTCCGATATGGACATCATGTTGACTGATATAAGCAGCTGTTCTCTGAGGCACAAATTCATTCATGTCGTGACCATTATATGTCACCCTGCCAGAAACCTAAAAGGAGACAACACCAAAGAGTGAACTACCGGTGCTGAAAGCAAACCTCTCGGAAAAAAATAAGAGATTTTTACTACGTAATCACCTTCAGACTAGAATCAAGCTGTCCGGCTAAAGCCAATAGAAGTGTGGTCTTTCCAGAACTTGGAGGGCCCAAAAGCAATGTCATTCTGCATCATTGAGCTTAGTTCCCATATATTCAAGAAAATACAAGTAACTTAAGAAATAATAGGAAATCAATTCTCACCTGCCTGGCTTTATGATTCCACTGACATCCTTCAGGATTGTCAAGTGTTTCTTTTTAGTTGTCAGAATATGGATAGAGTTAAAGAAAGCCTTCAAAAATATGCAGGTTGTCAACTCTAGTCAGAAAAATGAACACAGACAAAAAAGATTTCACTAAATTGCAGCTTCCTACCTCAATGATGTTGGTAAAGAAGTTAGTGAATGTTGGCAAGGCTTTACTTGCTAAAAACGCTTCTGCTTCAATATTCAAATGCTCATATCGAACTTCGACTTTTGGAAGTTCAATTCCAACTCTGGAAATAATACAAGAAAAAAATGAAAATCATAACTTAAAACACAACACTCGCAACTTCAAAAAACAAGAACAGAGCTCCTCTGTTTTGGCTACCTTGAAAAACTTGAAATAAAAGAAAATAACCTATCAAAGCGGTATCTGAGCTTCAACATGAACTTCTCATTATCAACATCAGTGACTTTAACCAATTTATCAATCAACCTCTGCCTTTCTTGCAGTCCAAGGCTTGGCAATTTCTCATGAGCAGCCCACTTTAGAGCCTCCTTCTCATCATCTTCTTCTTCTTCTCTTGGAGACCTTGGAAATGCACCCTCACTGCTGCTTCTAGGAGAAGCGCTTCTGCTTGTTGAACCATCAGTAGCCATCACAGCTGAAGCCAACAAAAACCCAGCAGGGTTTTTCTTTCCTTTACTCAAGCTAATATTTAGAAATTCAAACACGGGGATGAGTTTTGGTTAATTTGACACCATATTGTCTCATGCATTGAGGAGTTATTCGCATCATCGGGCTAAGGGCGGAGGCCTCCAAGAATTCCTATTTTTCTTTGTAGATACCTCCAATCAAAAGTTAGTTAAGCGGCCTCCATAGTACACTCATTTTTCATTTTTAAATATTTAGCTGTACCACCTTCAGAGAAACAAACTACTTAAAATTTATCAAATAAGTTTCATCATTTGAAAAATTCTTTTAACGATAAGCTTAATGTATCTACAAGAATTGTATTTAACTACTTATATTTGTATGTGAATTATGTGAAGTATGCTCCACATGGACCACATTCCATGAAAAAATATATATTTTTTTTAATATTCTGTTATTTGGAGTTGCCCCTCTCTAATAAACTTGCTTGCTCCGCCCCTACTTCCAACTATTACAATTTTTTTTGTAATTTCAACTGCTTATATCATCAAGGTGTCGCGTTATACTATTACGTTTGAGGATAAAAGATCTGATCATATATATACTTTGAAAAATCTTTTGATACATATGCTCTTTTATTTATGTATAATAAATATTTACTTAATTATTATATTCTCATTCATTAACTACCAATTATGTAAGTATATTTGTTCAAATAAAAGATATTAGGAGAGAATTTCGATCTTATGTTTGGGCCTTATGATGCTTTCATCTAACTAATTTCTTCATGACTCATAAGCTACAACTCAGCATGTCCATTTATTCGTGGTTATATCATTATTGATTCTTTTTTTAAAAAAAAATACTATACAAAACTTTTAACTCCTGTAAAATTATGAAGAACAAGTAGACATAAATTTTTTTCAAATATTTTGATATTCATATTGAATTCTAGACCAAAAATTAATTTTTTTTTATAAAGAAATATACTATAAAAGAAGCTATAAGACAATTCACTAGTCCCTCAGGGCATGTTGAGTTGTTTTCAACTAATTTTCTTTAATTGTACACTCAAGTTCAATTCTTAAGAAAAGTAGGGTGAAAAAATAGTTTGAACTTTATCTACCTCTACCTTAACTTTGGACAAAAAAAGGTCCAAAAAAAAAATTATGAACTCTATTACAAAGTTTTATTAAAATTTTGAATTCCAACCTAGAAATTCAATTCTCATTTTATTTCCATTGTTTATATTCTTCATTTTTCTACAATTCCCTTCTTTCTAATTATTTCTTCAAACCATAATATTTATTTATTTGTTGAAGAAAACTTAGAACTCTAACTTAAGCATCATGGTTCGCGAGCACCATTGAGCTCTTCAAGTCGACCCCAAAGAGCTCCTCGATCTAATAAATTGATTCAAAGGACCATGTCTATTTCATTGTTCCTTCAAAATTCAACAAAGTTTCGGCAATAGCTAAGTTACAATATATGTAATTTACACCAATCTCTAAGTAGTTTCTCATGACCCCTTAGTTGTTTGCTGATAGTAGTTGAGCCATACAGAAAAACTACTTATGTGTTTATGTAAGTTACATATGATGTAACTTAGCAAGACCCCAAAATTTAATGTCTAGTGGACTAGGCAAAAAATGACTTAAAACAAATGAAAATAAACCCTAGACTAGCTGGCAGGATGATCAGAATTTGAATTTTAGTGAACTATTCTAGATCCGTGTCTAGATTATATTTCATTTACCTACATTGATTAGGTAAAAATATAAAGATTAATTTCCAGATTTGAATGCTGATAACAAGTTGATTTTGAGGTACCTTTCTTATGAAGATATCAATTCAAAAGGAAACAACATTACATAGAGTTCAAAAATAAGTTTTAGGGTGTGTTTACTTATAGGACTTGGAAATCAAAATCCGAAATGAGAATAATTAATGGTGTTTACTTGTTAAAATAGAAAAGGGAATAGGAACGAAACGTATGAGGCCGTTAAAATAGAAAAAGGAATAGGCCGTTAAACGTATGAGGCCCACATGTTTTTGACATTAAGGAATAGGAACTTGATTTCTATGGGGGTGGAAAATCAAGTTCCTATTCCTTAAACTTCCCATTTTACCCCCATTAAATTTTCACAATTTTGAAATTACAGTAAATTAAGTTTTGTCATTTTACATTTAGGTCCCTATAGAAGTTTTGTAATCTTTACAAATAAGTTCTTCAATATTTATTGTTAGTAACATAATAATAATATAATTATAAATATAAGTATTATCATCATCATCATTGTTATTCATTAATGTTATTATTATTATATTAATAATATTATTAGTGAAATTTATTAATTTTATTTTTTAATTATTACAATTATTGTCATTACTGTCATTATTATTAATAATAAGATTATTATTATTAAAATAAATTTATTATTATTACTACTGCTACTATTGTTGTTGTCATCATTAATGTCATTCTTTATATTATGAAAATTATTAATTTTATTATAATTAACAATAATTATTTTGAATAGTAATAATCACAATCACAACTATTATAATAAATAAGGATAATAATCAAATAAGATAATTTTAGTAAATTGCAATAATCCATTCTGATTTTAAGACAAAGTAAAAACATTAAAATTTTTTATTATTTTTATTAGTATGTTAATGATAAAAGTATTGTAATTAATTAACATATTAATGTTAAAAATATTATTATTATTAATAGTAATTATTATTAATAATAATTTTTTAATAATAATAATAACAATAATTAAAATACAAAACAATAATTATGACAATAGTTAATTAAGCATTTTTTACTAGTTTGTAATAATTTAACTTATTCCAATTCTGATCATTAATTTCTTTATCTTTTTAGAGTTTAGCAATCATAATAGTGAAAAAAAAATCATTTAAAATGCATAACATATGTTTATTGGAAGGTTCATTGGAGTTGTGCTATATAAAATTTGATCTCCTATCATTATTCTTTAGTATAATACAATATTTACATAGGGAAAATGACACCTACGCCCATAATATTTGGCAAAATAGTTATGCAGACCTCAGGTTTTCAATAAGGAATATCAAGACTCTCTTTTGACTAAATACCCTTTGTAGATAGTAACTAAAAAAATTAACTTTAAATTTTTTTAATAAATACAAATATAATTTAAATTATTTAAATATTAGAATATTAGAATATTTTTAATATATAAATAATTTTTAAAATGTAAATTATTATATTTATTTTAACAATATATTTTTATGTATTGTAAAAAATTTTAATAAAGCTTTGGGTTAAATAGATTTTACAATTAATAAAATATATCTCACGTATTAGTAATATTTAAAAAATTTATATAAATATTGAATATAATTTAATTTTTTATACATTTATTTTAATATGAGGCATTTATTTTTTATAAAATTTAATTTAATACAATTAAGATTGTAAAGTATTAAAATATTTTTTAAATATTGAAATTATTTTAAAACATATATATTGTTACATTTATTTTAATATTATATTTCTATTTATTATATAATATTAGAGTCAAGTTTTTTGAGTTAACATAGCCAAAATATTGGAGTTATCTTTTTAGTTAATAGAGCCAAAGAATATTATAGTTAAAAGGAGCTCTTGCCTCTTGGTATCCCTCATTAAAAGTTTAGAGGTTTACATAATAATTTTCCTAAATCAGACCTTGAGGGTCTATATTTCCTATTCGTACAAATTAACATGCTTGTTCATTAGGGTTTTGACTTTTTTTATTCTTTCTTGATAATATCGGATAATTATTAGGAGAATTTTTGTCTATTTCCCTTTTCTTATTTTAGTAAATTTTGTATACAGTATTCCAATTGAATATTCGTTAATTTGTCTTAACATGCTTTGTCATGAAGGTTTAGACTTTTTTTGATTCTTTCTTGATGATGCCAGATAATTATTAGGAGAATTTTTGTTCATTTCCCTTTTCTCATTTTAGCAAATTTTATATAGAGTATTCTAACTGAAGGACACGGCTAAGTTGCAGAAGTTGCAACTAACAGCCTTGGCATTTTGACCTTGCATCAACAGCTCCCTTGCCTAGGTTGCATCAGCACTAACACCCGTGGAAGATTCCCATTGGCTATGTTAATTGCAGAAGCTGTAACATAGCAAGCTCCTCCTAATTGAATATCCATTAATTTGTATGTCAACATTAATAGTCAATACCCTACAGCAAAGATTTCTTTTTTTCTTTTTTCTTTTTTAAAAAAAAACCAACAATGTCATTTATTGTAAAAAAATTCTGTTGACTTTAGAAATTTTGAGAGTGTGACTTTACGAGACTCTATTCCGAATAAGACAAACGCAATTGACTTTGAGTTCGGAGTTCTCGTGAAATAGGGAAAAAGTGAAAGAATTAATTTTGGATAACCATGAATTTATTATTTTTAAATTATTTTTTTATTTTTAATATTTTTAATTTATCTCTTATTTTTGTTAGAAAGACAAAAAATTTCCATCAATCTACTCCTTTTTTTTTGGTTATCTTTTACAATAAATGATGGTGATTTACGGTTTTCAAAAATGATGAAAATACTTTAAAAATAATCAATTTATTAAGGAATAACTCAAAATTTACATAAAGTAAAATAATAAATTGATAGTGAATTACATGCTAAACCATATTAAGCAGTTGGTGCTAAAAGAATTGAAGCTTTAACCTTAAATTTAATTAATGGATCAGTTTCTCTCTTGCTCCTAATTTCTCCTTAACATAATTTAAGATAATGGGCAATCAATGGCTAAATATAGAATTTAGTTTGGACGTTATATAATTTATAATAATTTTATTTGATGAACAAGAACTTGAAACTAAGTATCCTTTCATAATTTCGTTTATGGAGATGATCCAGCAAAGATATAGGTATCGAAATGTTAGCTTATGTCATACAGTTGCTAGTTAAAGGGAGTCACTTGAGTTTACAAATAGGATAGGTCCCTCTACTCATCATGTTAGTCTTTGGATATAATATCTTGATATATTAGTTAGTCATTTCATCTAG